>NC_025995.2:104887680-104940180 GCF_000442705.2 Elaeis guineensis | reverse complement strand
ATGAAATTTATGTAATTTTTTACTTCTTTTTGAAAATCTATTTTTGTTGTTCTTGAAGGTCTTTAAACATTCTTTTAACAGTTTTGTCCCTGCTAAACGTTGCTTCCCCTTGAGTAAAATCCTAGTTCCTCTAGCAGGCATGGTCTCAATTCTTGGTGACCTTTTCTTTCTGATGGCCGACCATCATTAGTTGTTTGAGTATGCTTTTTCACATTATTATTGTCTGAAACTATTTTTCTTTCGAGTTTTCTTTTTCTTTTTGCACTTCTTATTGTATGAGTTCTGTCACGAGGGAGAGTAACTACATCATCCTTTAATTTTTTAGAAACCAATCTATGGATAAAATATATTTTGTCACATTCCCAAGAGGTTATCTGCTGCTCTTTTTGGATGTATGTGTTGATAGTACACACATTATGATGTAGTATGGCTTGTTATCTTTATTTTTTAATGCACAGACACATCCTACACAATCATGTTTCATGTCCTCCATTGATCTTCACACCCATTATTCATATCAGGTACATATGGATGCTAGTTTTGTGACAATTTATAACTAAGTTTCTCTTTCGTTGTGTTTTCCTCTTCTAAGCACTTTTCTTATACTTTGCTTACTTCATGCTGCCTGAAGCTATTGCAATTGTTATGGCACCAAAAGATAGTTCAAGGTAAGAGTTTTAAGACATCAACCATCTACTTGTTTCCATCAGATTCATATGAGCAATTGCTTCTTATTCTAGGAGATTAAATAATCTTCTCAATTTATGCAGGACCCATGGGATATTCCGACTGACCTCTCTTGGGGGCATGTCAGTTATTAGGCGAAGCCAGCAACTGCTGATGGATATGAAAATTTTGCTTTGTCAGGTCAATATAAAATAAAAGAAAAATAATGAGAATACTGAGATGCTGTGGGCAAAGGGAGGCGGTCAGGTGGAGGAGCCACAGGAGGAGAAGAAGAAAGAAAAAAATAAAAATATATTATTTTTAAATAATAAAATATATAAAAAATAATATATAATATCTTAAATGTTCTTTATAGTAAAATATATAAAGAAGCACCGTAACAAAATTTTATTTAATATGAGTAAAAAAAAGATAAAAAGATAAAAATAAAAGAAGCTAAAAGAGATATAATTGATTCAAGTTGAGAAAGATATAAGAAGAATAATGATTTTCTATTGTATTTGGATTGATTAGGGTGTAAAAAATAAATTGATATGTGATTTAAATATAAGGGATGGATGGATAAGGGCCATAGGGTTGAGGTGGGGCATTAAAAAATAAATAAGAAAGTAATGAATGAAGAATAAGAAAGAATGAGAGAGAGAGAAAGATCAAAGTTATGTGAGAGAGGGAAAGAGAGGTGAGATATGCGAGTCATTAAAAAAGAGAGAGAATGTAGATCATAATTATTTGGATCATCTTTTGATGTTATATATTGATATGGGGTTTAAATATAAAAAGTAGATAGATAGGGTTAGAAATTTTGGGAGGGAGAGAGAGGTAGGACATCACATGTGCATTATTAAAGAGAGAGAATGCGGATCATAATTATTTTTATTATGTAGTATTTTTTATAATTCTTCAAAATTTTACATGAGA
This sequence comes from Elaeis guineensis, assembly GCF_000442705.2. Classification (NCBI taxonomy): domain Eukaryota; kingdom Viridiplantae; phylum Streptophyta; class Magnoliopsida; order Arecales; family Arecaceae; genus Elaeis; species Elaeis guineensis. The sequence continues at coordinate 104,938,575 of NC_025995.2, read as the reverse complement.
TATGGGATCATAAAATTAGTGGGGTTGATTTTTACTTTTCTTAATAATGTGTGTATATATATATGTTTAATATTTTTTAATATTTTATAAGGTCAATTAATCTCATATTTTTTAACATGCATCCGCCACTGCCAGCAATGTGGTTATCATTCTCGTAAAGAGCCACCAGATGGGGTTGGTATATACGATCACTGCTCATGTGTCCATAGGAACCCTAGTTTGATGTTTGATGTGGTGGATCTTCGATGACCATGATTTTTCTCCATGCCTGGATTATTATGCTGAATTATACATAAATCATGGATACGGTAAGTTCATTGGTTTTACAACTCCATGTATATGACTAATTATCGATCTGGTTTTCCCATATATAACAACAGAATACATTGTTCCAGTTAACTCAGGCTGTGATTCATCAAATTACATCCTTTTCAATTGAAATTGGTCCATCAATGTCTTTGCTTTTATTTTTGTCACTAGCAAAGACCTGTGCTGTGCAGTGAGTTTCAGTAAAAGCTGTAGTTTTGATCAGTATGAAAAAATATAATTCCACTTGAAAAAGGTAAAATATACGTTATCATCAAGAAAATTATAGAGAGATCAATATGTTGTGATATTACTTTAATATCAATTATTGAGAATGTCTGATTAGGACATCATCACTATAAGATCTTTTTGATATCACTCGTGTCACAGCAGGAAGAAAGAAGAAAATAATACAGATACAATTAGTTACGTACAACAGCTCAAGTGCTACCTCCACGGAGCATGTAAGCTTCATTAAGAAAGAGAACATAAGTGTAAGAGGAGAACATCCACTCTCAATTTTTCGTACACAACTCTTTCAATTAGAAGCTACTCTTATAAATGCTCTCTCAAAATCTCTTAAGGAGACTTTCACAGGCTTGCTAGTATCAAGATCCTCATGTCCTTAGATATTTTTTGTGGAGTGAACTGTTATATCATGTCCTCCGTAACTGCTCTGTTTGATGTTATGCTTTGTCGTCGATCCCCTATCGGTGTTTTACAGGGTCTGCTCTATTTGCTGCGCCATTTGAAGCTTTGTCGGACTCCTTTCAATAGCTACATGAGCCTCTCACGCACTGATATCTCCACTCATGGCTCTCTGCCGCTCTCTTTCACCCATAAGGCTTCTTAAAGGCTCTAAAATCTAGCTCAGATTCGAATCAGACTCTGGATTGGATTCCTATAGCTTCTCGACCATTCGATCGCATCTTAGATCGGAAACTGACCATTGGATCACACCCCATCGCGACCCTGCATGTCCTCTAATCACTTGAAATGGCTCACAGCCGTTGGATCTTGACCGCAAGCCTTGTAGACCGTCCGATCGTGCCTTGGTCCACAAGAGCTATCGTGAGCCATGAGAAACCAGCTCGAAACGCCTATTGGTCCACCATACACCGTGTGAAACACGGTGTGAAACGTCGTTGGTGTAAAACAGCGTGAAGGCCTTGGGTTGCGCCCGCGTGTTCACTAGGTCAGGCCTGTGCACGCCCTTGCACTGGGCCTGGTCCTGGCCGACACACCTATGGGCCCGTCGGTCCTGTGGGCCTATCTGCCATCCGTGGGCTTTATCAACCTACCTTCTCATCTTCTTCCATACGTATCTTCTCCATCTGAATTTTGTTTGGGCTGTTTTTGAGCTCGTTGAATTATGTTCGGACTGTTTTTTAGCTCATGGAACTCCGTTCATCGTCTTGGATCTCGTTTTACGCTTCTTATGGATTGAATCTCGAAGTGTATTTTCTAATAATCTCCATCTTGACTCGATATTTGGTCTTTATCTGATTTTAAAAGTTTTTGGATCTCCTCGTCCTCATATTTTGGGACAAACGTCTGCTATTTATGGATGGACAAATACAGAAGTCAAGCCAAACCACTCGATTCCATCTCCATCATATGCTGTGCACCTCACAGCACCTTCTGACGTGAGACCTGCTCGGGGTAGTAGCCTCCTGGTGACGTCACTTATCCTCTTCCTGAGTCTCCCATTCCGTGCTCCATCCATCTCCACCTGGAGCACTATCTTGCACTGGGCTTCAGCTAGCATTCTCTATGTAGATGGCTCCTCCTTGCATGAGAGAGCATCGATCAATTCTCCATGATTGATCTCCATCTTGATTGTGTCTGTCTTCTTTATCTTCAATTTTACTCACCATCGCCGTAATTTTGCACTGGTACTGTCCGACTCTGATATCAATTATTGTGATATCACTTGCTCTGATACCAATTATTGAGAATATCTGATCAGGACACCACCAGCATATGATCTTTTTGATACCACTCGCGTCACAGCAGGAAAAAAGAAGAAAATAATACAGACACAATCAGGTACGTGGAACAGCCCAAGTGTTGCCTTTACAAGGCATGCCTACTTCATTAAGAAAGAGAAACATAAATACAAGAGGAGAATACCCACTTTCAACTCTTTGTACACAACTCTCTCAAGTAGAAACTATCCTCACAAAAGCTCTCTCAAAATCCTCCAAGGAGACCTTTTCACAGGCCTATTAGTACTAGGATCCTCGACGCCTTTGGATGTTTATTGTGGAGCGAACCGTTATATCGTGTCTCTCCGCAGCTGCTCTACCTGATGCTCTGCTCTGCCTTCGATTCTCTGTCAATGCTCTGTAGGGTCTGTTCTACCCGCTGCGCACACTCAAAGCTCGTCGGACTCCTTCAGGTGGCTGCATGAGCCTCCCATGCACTAATGCCTCCGCTCACGGCTCGTTGTCGCTCTCTCTGCGTGTTTTTGGTTCTGTTCGCCCATAGGACCTCTTAAAGGTCCTAAAACCCAACTCAGATCGGAATCAGATTCTAGATCGGACTCCTGTAGCTTCTTGATCATCCGATCGTGCCTCAGAGTGAAAATTGGCCATTGGATCATGCCCCATTGCAACCTTGCACGTCCTCTGATCATCTGGAATGGCTCACAGTCGTTGGATTTGGACTGCAAGCCCTACAGGCCATCCGATTGCATCCTGATTCATGAGAGCCGCCGTGAACCGTGAGAAACCAGTCCGAAACACCCATCGGTCCACCATACTCTGCATTTCACGCGATGTGAAATGCCATCGGTCCATGCATGGGGTGTGGACTGCATGAAGGCACTGGGCTACGCCCACGCGTTTGCTGGGTCGGGCCCACATGTGCCTGCGGTCGGCCCACGCATGCCCGCATGCTGGGCATGTGCCTGGCCTGCATGCCTGTGGGTCCACCAGCCCTATGGGCCCATCTGCCATCCGTGGGCCCTACCAGCCCACCTCTTCACCTTCTTCCATGTGTATCTTCTCCATTTAGATTCTGTTTGGATTGTTTTTGGGCTCGTTGGACTCCGTTCGTCATCCTAGATCTCGTTTTGGATTTTTTGTGGATCGAATCTTGAGGCCTTTTTTCTAACACAACATTCTTTCAATTTTTTCTCTTCAGCTACGTAGTTGATAAAAAAATCAATGCTGCATTAGTATTTTGAAAAAAAATCTTTTTATGTTATCGTAAAATACAGCAACAAGTACAGAAAAAAATAGCTGGATAATATTGGATTACTTGATGCGGATTTTTTTCTTGAATGATGGTGTTGCCAAGTCTCTATAAAAGAATTTTTTTTTATATAGAAACAATGCTTCTAAATAATTAGCCCAAAAGTTTAATACCTGATTGTAAGAGAAGATATTTTTTAAGGAGTGGTCTGCTCAAAGATTTTTGAATATGTGTATGTTTCAGAAGTTGGAATTAGTACTTCCTCCAGAAGTTATAGCAAAGAAAATTCGGCACTGGAAGCTTCATGTGAGTTGCCGAGTAAAAGATTGTTATCTTCAAAATTCTTTATTACTCAAAAATTATGATCAGCACTTTCAGTATATCGCAAACCAGACATGATTTGGAAGGTGTAGAAATTGTTAAGAATGTTTTTCTATAACACCTAGAAAAATAAATTTGTTTGATATAGGATGGATGGCAAGGTTGAACGCTAATATACTAATTAATTGCTGAGCTTATTTTTTGAATATAATAAAATTGGCATCACCAGTATGATCCTCAACTATCACATGCAACTTGTACCTTAAAGATTTAGATAACATGAAAGTATACTTATTTAGAAGAAAAATAAATTATATGATTTTGCATAAACTTCTAATATAATCTAAAAGGCAACATCGTTTGTTTACTATGGCACTGGAGGTTGGTTATTTTTGTTGCATTGGTTGCACAAAAAATTATCACTATATATTTTGATTGCAGATCTATAGTTGTAACATACTTTGTACCATCAATTGTAGGAGGTATCAATCGCTTTCAATTTTGCTCTACACATACATTATTATAAAATAAAATATATAAGAATGTACTTTTAAATCTTTTGCATCTATCGACTACTGAACGTGAGTGGCTTGCAGATCCATCTCTAGTAATTCTGTAATTGTTCTCTTGTTCGTTGTTTCTTCGTGTATAGGATTAATAAGTACAACCTGCTTTTCTTTCGTAAATGTAATTGTGGCTATTGTCCTATTGAGTCTGTATATCACGCAATCAATTTGTAAGTTTTAATATATATAAATTCTATTTTTTTAGTATGTAAGGTAGCATATTATTTTTTTATATCTGTTTTGATAGTTGAATATAAAGTCATGTATCACATAATTGATAGTATTTCATAGTTTGGAAACAACATACATGTATTTACATTGTAGGCGAATATTACACTACCAAAAAAACTATCCACAATAAAAGATTTTTTAATACAATAGATCAGAGATGAATATATCGAACTGTCCTTGGAATAGATTCTGTAATTTCTCTAAGAATATTGCTAGGTGTTGCTTTTGATAGACATGAACCACCTAACACAATATGTCCATGATGACGAAAATTGGAGCACAAAGAAAGAGCAACTAATCGAGCTATGTTCTTTTTCATGTACTTATCAACAAAATACTTCATTAGACAGGAATAGTTTTTTTTGTGATGTCGGTGATTCTGAAAAACGATCTAAAAGATATTGCTAAAGTCCAGATAAAGTCACTCTCAATGCTAAGACCCTTTCTTCTTCATTCATAATATTTTTTGCAAATATGATTTTTTTGGATCTTTCCATTCATTATCTTGATATGATCAAGTACGTCAATATTGAATTTCATTCTATATTCATTTAATTCCCTGACTATTTCTCTAACACATGCTTATTGTACGGCACTACTTATCACTACGGGGGTCCATTTTAGAATTATCATTTTTCTATAATAAATATATAAAAAAATCAAAAAAAAATATTATATGTATCTTAAATTATTTAGACTTTGGGAATTTGGAGTTTAATAGAACTAAAAAGTATACGGATAGGGCAAACCTATCATTTGACTAAAGTGAAGGAAAGAAAAAATTAATATGAGGTGGAGATAAATGGATCTATATGAATCGTTGAAGGAATGGAGCAATATTTGAGAGCTGACTCAGCTGCTCTCGAATAAGCTCTTTGCGTACTCATAGGTGTGGGATTTTCTTTTTCTTTTCTTTGGCTTGGCTCTTTCCCGATGGAAGGTTTGTTAGAATTGAATCAAAATCGGTTGTTGTGAAAGATTGGGTAATTTATTCAATTAGGAGAAAAAATAGGGGGGAGAGAAAAGAGCGGGAGGCTCGCAGCAAGAAAAGATTAGAACGAATTATCTAAGCAGACTTTCTCTCATCTAAAAGAGGGAACTATCAAAATTTTAGAATGAATAACAAAAAATAAATAAAAGTGAAATCCTAATACTAAAATATTACACTACATATGCAAAAAAATATATATTGCTTATTCTTTTTTTATACTTTTTTTGGATCGCCAACAATGCAACAAAAAAAAATTGAAAAACACTCCATTGGTCCAACACCAATAACTTAGACAAAATTATAAACTATACTTTATACATATCTTAGAATTTACGCGTAAAAAGAAAAAGTTTGCTTTCAATTCAATACTTACATTTTTATTCTAATATTTATAACTAAACAATTTAATTGTACCGTAACTTTGGAATCCATGCATTTTTTTTCTATTTTTTTAAAATAAAATAAAATTTTTTCATGCATATTGCCCAAATTTAACAAAATTTTATATACTTAAAAATAATTAAAAATTTTTTTTTTTGATATTGATATTTGTAATATTATTTCTTGATTATTTTTTGATTTCAATTTGTCAAAGCGGTGATTTTTTGTGTAGCATAATTTTGTAAAAAATGTTAATTAAATTTATTTTTTGAACGCTAAGAAATTTTCTTCTTCACTCATAATATACCTGGTAAATATAATTTTTTGGATCTTTTTATTGATTATCTTGATATGATTAATCTTGTCAATATCGAATTCCATCCTATATTCATTTAATTTCCTCATCATTTATTTAGTACATGCTCACTGCTCCGCACTTCTTATAGTTATAGGAGTTTTTTTTACAATTACTATTTTTTTATAATAAATACATAAAAAATTAAAAAAATATCATATACATTCTAAATCATCAAAACAAAAAAATATCTACATCTAAAATATAAAGAGCTATTACGCATTTTTTTACATAGCTAACATTCAATTTTTTATTATAATGAAAAATATAACTTATTAATAAATGATGGTTTAATCCAATATTTATAATCAAATTATTTAATCGTGTTATGGATACTTTTACTGCTAGTAAATATTTTTTTACTTACCAAAAAAAAGTAATTTTTTATTAAAAATACTACTACAATTTTGAAATCTATGCAATCGTTTTTTCAAAATATATCTTATAATATTTTCTATATATTATGATCTCTTATATTAGTATGATATAATATTATTATATTATATTATATTATATTACACCAATATAACATATTAATATAATATAATTTCTATTATACAATATTATTATATATAACAATATAGTATGAAATATTATAGTAAATCATATATATATATATATATATATATATATATATATATATATTCTAGGGATGAGCATCGGGGCGTTGCCAACTTAGCTCTCTTACGCTCTCCCAGCACGCCACATGGTGTGTGTACATCGACACCGATGTATTGTCCCTCATGGCTTCGCGCGAGCATCGACGAACTCCAGCCACCATCCAAGCTTCCCTATTCAGCCGCTCCTAGCCAGCGACCGTGCGAGCACCGGCGACCGCCCACGATCGGGGCTAGAGAGGAGAGGCGAGGGAGGTTGGTGGTGTCGGAGCCGGAGAAGGGAAGGGGAGGGGGGTTGGTGGCAATGCAGTCGGGGGAGGGGAGGGACAGTCATCGATGCTTGCGCGGAGCCGTGGGGGCTCGGATTCGCCAGGGCCAGGGGAGAGAACAGGAGGAGACGGTGATAGAGCGGGGCTGCAAAGGGTTGGAGAGAGGGGTCGGTGGCATTAGAGCCGGGGGAGGGGAGGGAGTTTGGTGGTCGCACAGAGTAGAGTGCGATGCGGATGGCAGGTGCGGCACGGATGGTGGTGGGATGGGGTCGGATTGGTGGCATCAGAGCCAGGGGAGGGGAGGGACGGGCGTCGGTGCTCGCACGGAGCCATGGAGGCTCGGGTTCGTTGAGGCCGAGGGAGGAAATAGGAGGGGACGGTGATCGGATGGGGCCGCAGAGAGAGGGGTAGGGGGTTGGTGGCACCGGAGTCGGAGGACGTTATGGGGTAGGGGTTGGGGGGAGACGACAGAAGGAAGGGAAAGGAAGGGGAAAAAGAAAAAATGAAAAGAAAGAAAAAAAAGATATTTGAGGAGGGAGAGAAAAAAAATATTATTATTTTATTACTAATAATAATTTAAAATATTATTTTTTCAGGGTATTAGTTTTAAAAAGAAAATATTTGGAGAGGGAGAGAAAAAAAGAAAAAAAATATTATAATTTTATTATTAATAATAATTTGAAGTAGAAGAAAAATATTAATTTTAAAATAATAATAAAAATATTATTTTTTAAAAATATTATTTTAAAAATACTATTAATAATAATAACATATTTTTTAAAAAAATTATTTTAAAAAATTAATAATAAATATTATTTTAAAAATATTATTTTTAATTAATAATAAATATATTATTTTTAAAATATTAATTTATTATTAATAATAATTCAAATAATAACAAGAGTACAGCAACATCAGAAAAATTATTTTTATGCATTCGATGCGGACGGCGGTGGGACGGGGCTACAGTGGGGGCGGTGCAGATGGTTGTGACTTGGGTCTTATGCTGTGGGGGCAGGGGTGGCGGGAGGAAGAAAAAAAGAAAAAAAAAGAAAATATTTATGAAGAGGGAGGAAAAATTATTATTATTTTATTATTAATAATAATTTAAAATAAAAAATATTAATTTTAAAATAATAATAAAAATATTATTTTTTAAATATTATTTTATAAAATAATATGTTTATTATTAATTTAAAATACTATTTATATAATAATATATTATTTTTAAAAAAATAATTTTAAAAAATTAATTATAAAATATTATTTTAAAAATATTAAATTTTAAAATAATAATAAAAAATATTATTTTTAAAATATTAATTTATTATTAATAATAATTTAAATAATAAGAATACAGTAACATCTGAAAAATAGGACAATAATATTTGAAAAATTATTTTCGTACATCCAACCCCACACTACGCGTGGGTCTTCAACTAGTTAATATAAATTATTATATATTAAACATATTATATTATTATTACTATTATAATATTATATAAATAATTATAGGATATTATATTATTTCTCTAATAATTATATATTATAATAATATAGGATATTATATTTATACTATAATAATATGTTATAATATTTTATATAAATATTCTTATATAGTATATTATGTTAATATAATATACTATAATATAATATTATTTTATTATAGTATAATATATTAATATATCATGTTAATATTATTATATATTGTTATACTATTATTATAATATATTGTAGTATATTATAATATATTATATATATTATGTTAATATTTTATATTAATATAATATATATTAAAATAAATTATAAAATTTTTTTGAGAATAGATCGAAATTATAGATTCATCCAGTAATTTTCAAAAACTATAGTTACATCCTAAATGATTGAGTTAAACCTACCATCCAACGCATGCCAGTTGGATGGATAGTTCGTTAATATTAACTTAGGCCTGTGTGCCACGTCATTATAAATTTCTGAAACGATCAAAATTGCCACAAACAAAGGATTAAAAAAATGAAGCGGAAAGCTACTCTTCTACAAATTTCATTAGCTTCATTGTTCTCGTCTCCAACGATGGCCTCCTACTCCGATGTCCTCTGCTCTGTCTGTCATGCGCCTCACGCTACCTTTTAGGTTTGCTCCTCCCATTGAAACTTGCTTCGCCTTCTCCATTTGCGACCCACCCTCTCCGTCTGATCCAACCTTATCAGAACCCCAAACCAGCTCGCGATGGTGGAGGTGTTCAAATCCAGTCCGTTGGGGTCGGGAAACAGCGTCAGGCTGACGTGGATCGGCTGGCCGTAGATGTAGTCAGGATTGAGCTTGCTGCCGGAGATCTTCTAGTTTCGGGAAGGGAGGCATCCGGAGGACCTGGACATCGAAAGCAGAGGACTGCGATGGGTCCATGGAGGCCGGCAGGATGGTACGACTCTTCCGATGTGTCTTCCACCTCGTTCGACCCCGACGAGTCCAACCCCGCCACCTGATCAACCCAACCACCACCTCCGCCGCCGCTGCCTGACATGCAGCTCTACCTCTCCATCGATGGATTCTCCTTCACCACCGCCACCTCTGGGACGGTCACAGCTCCGCTCTGCTTCATGGATGCAGACTCTGGTGAGGACCCAGTCGAGGGGGCGCTCTCCCGTGACGCAGAGACTGGCTTTTGGAAAGCATCGCTGACCTCGGAGTTCCAAATGCGGATGAAGAAGTCGGGCTCGGGCTTAGGATGGGTGCTCTCGGAATTGTGGGAGGCCAAGGCGGAGGCGGCGGAGAAGAAGGGAAGGGACTCTCTGGACAACCGGGCCTCGGCCTCGAGACGAGCGTTCTCCCACGGGGTTATGTGGCGGGTGGCAGGGAAGGCAGTGGAGGAAGAAGAAGCGCCGCCGCCGTCGGTGGAGGAGGGGACAGCGGCGGGGGCATAGGAGTCGGGGTTGATGCCCATGCGGAGGAGGCCCTTCTTGAGGTGGGTGTTCCGTGTTCCTGTAGTTCTTGATCCCGTTGTTGCCGGAAATGGGCCACTATGATGGAGCACCTGCGATGAAGTGTTTCAGACGAAGAGAACAGACAAAGAAAGAGGGGATCCAAAGTAATCGGACGGCATGAGATCCAAGCAATAAATTAAATCTATGGATGACGAGATGATCTGGCAAGGAAGACAAACAAAAAGGAGAAAAAGGACCCCGTTTTGAATGTGATCATTATTTTTTCTTAAAAACATAAAATGAGGGAGATGATATCGTCGATGGAGATCTGGGCTTGGATTTGGGAGGGGTCACCGGCGAACTCGATGGGATGCTTGAGGTCGGGGGCCCGAGAAGGAGGTGGCAATGTCGTTGGGCATGGAATAGGGGAAGGCGGAGCCACCGGTGAGCACGACAGGTGAGGCGGAGACGAGGATCTTACGGTGGTGGAAGCCAATGAGCAGCTCCCAAGCCTTGAGGTTGGCCGTGCACGAGTTGAGGATGGTAGCGGTGGCATTGAAGGCCCAGAGCTGCTGGTTGAGATCGCGGAGGAAAATGATTAATAGACTTGCTTCTTTTTTATCAAGATTATTACGGGGAATAGTTTAGTTAGTTTATAATTTTAAAATTTTTTTCTATATGCCATCACATTGTAGAAGTGTAAGTATAGATTTTTCAAATTATTAGATAAAAATATAATAAACATGGACCTCAAGAAAAATTTTGTAATTTACTCTATAATTATTATATATAATAACATATTATATTATTATATATAATAATATAGTATAATATATTATATTATATTTATATATATCATTATATATAGATATATTATATTATTATATTATTATTATAGTATTATATGAATATTATATATTATATTTTTATATTTTTATTGCTAGGAAATATTTTTTTAGTCACTAAAAAAATTTATTAAAAATGCTACCACAACCTTGGAATCTATGCAACCTTTTTTTTTAAAATAAGTAATATTTTTTTATCTATGTATATTGCCTAAATTTAACAAAATTTTATTAATAATTTTTTAAAACATATTTTTTATAATTTAGGATTTTTATTATAATTACGGCGAAATGGTGGACTATTCTATAAAAATAATAAGTAGAAAGGATTTTTTGCAAAAATATCATTTTTTAAAAAGTTCCATCTATAACTTTCTAACTCATTCTCCATATCTTAGATCCTACCCTCCCCCACTCCCGATCCCCAAACCCTAGCCCCCTTCATTCGTCGCTCCCAGGCAGCATGGCCCACTCTCTCCATTCCTCCTCCCACAATCTCTCCTCTCCGTTCTTCTCCCATAGGCTAGCCCCCAGATCAGGCCCCTAGCCTCCCATTAGATCCTTTTCTCCTTCTTTTTTTTATGCGCCAAGAACTCATAGAAGTGCTATGCGGCCATCTTTTATTTCTTAAAACCCTAATCCCCTTTCACTTATCCACCATTACCACCACTCCCAAAACCTCCCCCTCCCCCTTCGATTCCCTCACCAATGCTCCCCTTCTCTCATCACACCCCCCCTCTCTCTCTAAACTTTGAGGCTGGCCATGGACACTAGCCCTCCTTGGCTTCAACCCCAATATGAACCCAACCTCAACCCCTCCTAAGCGATCGGTGTACTCTACAACCTCCAGATTGATCGTCCCTCGTCCTCCACTGCTACCCCCCTTCTCCTCCCTCATCTCCTGCCAGGCCCCCCTTCTGTCACGGTCAACATCCCCATTTGCCGATGATGCCCCCCGACCTTCGGACACCCCCTCCCCCATTTCCTTTCCCCACCCCTTGTAGCCGACCAACCACCCCTTGTGTCCGCATCGCCCCCTCACTTCCTTTCCCTACCCTTGGCACCTCCACCATCGTCGTCCTCGTAGGCTCCCTCCTGCGCCACTCCTTCTCCCTCCTCTCCACCAGCATCCACCCCATGGCTGTCTCCGATGTCCTCCACTGCCTCTCCCTTCGTGCTATGAACATCATCCATCATATGGCCATCCAATCATTATTGTATCCTAAAAGTCAATTGTTGGCTAACACATTATATATTTTCAGGATCTAAATTTATACTTGTAATACTTTCATTATAAATAAAGGGTTTTTTCTTTCCAATCATGCTTTTGTATCCATGATTTATTCTAGAAATTAATAAAGATAATTTTTATATTTTCTTAAAGAGTTAAGAATTTGAGACATACATTAATTAGTGGTTAATTTTTAAATGCTCCCGATCAAGGGATCATCATGGAGGATAGTGATCAATCCATTTGAGATCGGTGCACGGATCATCTCATTTGTGGACAGATGAGTCTTGAATCTACAGTGTAGAGACACTGGGATGAAGGTGAAGATGCAGGTGATTGTTAGAGAACAACTTGCACTGAGCGTGACCAATACGAGAACCACATGGATATCTACTCACTCATTAGTGATCTTCTCGATGCTGCAGTAGTATGAGTGGTCTTTTGACCTGCGGTGATGTTGGCTATTCGCAGCGAGGCTACTGAGTTTGACTGTACGTTTTTTTGGTCCTTAGTCATTCGGATCCTTGCTGTGTATATTGACTTCAGTAGATTCAGGTTCGCTATTTGAAGTAGGATGCACTTAGATGAAATTTATCGATCTTGATAGAAAAGAAGAAGTCCTATGTGATTTGCGAGATTGAGTTCAGAAAGTCTTTGGCCAAAGCAGATATAAATGCTGGAAAAAAATTTTCATGGGATTCACAAATGAATTTGAGTCGAGCCAATCTTACATAAGACTGACGATGGAGTTTGACGAGTTCTTCATGACCTCCGTCAAGTCAGAACACATGATAGAAGGACTAAATCATACGATAACTGCACCTAAGAGTTTATATTTTTATTCTACTGGATCGCCACTACATATTGCTAGGTGTTACTGATGGATTGTGAGATCCATCGGATGTCATCTTGATGAATGATGGTCCTCGAAGGGTAGAATTAAAAATATTTCAATTCATCGAAAAGAATTTCGATGATATTGTGATAGAAATCATAATATATCTCACTACCAGATAGAATGGAACCTATGGGGTCACACATTAAGAGATTAATCTCGAATTTACCAATTGGGTTTATGAAGTTTCAATTGGGTTAAAGTTTATTTGAAACTCTATTAGGTTTATAAAAATCATGCTAACACATGGTTAAACCTAATTCTTCTTGAGACTTTGATTTGATCAAGTCCATAGCTTTGAATCTAACCTAAATTCATTTGGATTTAATTGGGCTCTTAATTATAATTCCAAGAGAATTTAATTAAGTGAATTAGTTGGCATAATTATCCTAACATTATCTCTTCCATATCTCCTAATTATCTCTAAGTATGCATGTGGAATAGATGAAAGAATGGGTGGCATAATTTTTTTTTGAAAATTATTAAGTGCCGTATCCTCGAGGGGCTCACCCCCTCTTATATGTCATGGCGTGAAGGAGAGAGGGTGGGGTCCATGCCCCATCTCTTATGGCTGGAGATCCCTTTGTGGGGTGCCAAGAGTTGGCATCCTAATCACCTGACATGTATTCCATGGATGGCTATTATACATACTTAAAAGGGCTAATTAATTATCTTTTATATCTGATTTTATTTAGTATAAATCATATTTAAAAGGTAGAGGATTCTTATGAGATAAGGATCTACCTTTTTAAGATGACAGGGTTCCCAATATATGTCAAGACTTATGTCTATTTAAAGGGAGGTCTCTAGACTTTCTTAGTATTGATTTTACATCAAGAAAATCTTTCCTCTCTCCATCTCCATGCCTCCTCTCTCTCATATTCTTTCTTTCCATGCTTAAAGGTTGGGTGTTCCCTCTTCCACACGCCTAGAAGGAGTTTTAGTGATTTAGAAATCAAGAATCGAGAAGAAGAAGAAGAAGGCTGCAAATCAAGAAGTTGATCTCTCAATTAAGATCAAAAGAGTTGATCAGAGTCCTCAAAGCTGAGGTTCTTCTTGAGAAGAAAAATCTTCTACGAGAAGAAAAGTTCGAGATTGATCTCAATGGATACCCGTAGAGGCCGGACACTTGTGCAGCTCCATTTTCTATGAATCCAAAATCATCTGAAGCAAAAAATTTCTACCCGTATAAAGGTAATGAGATATGATCTCATATTTTTTTTAAATTTTAGATTAATTATATATACTTTCTTCTGAGCTTGGATAAGTTTAGATCTAATATCTTCCATGCGGGGTTAAAGGGTTTAACCCAATTTATTTTTCGCTGCATGTTTTTAAAATTTTAAAATCTACACATGCTGCCTATCCTATTTTCTATCAGTGAAATTAGAGCTAGATTTTTTGAAAATATATATGATCTAATTTTTAGGTTAGATCTAAAAGTTTTAATGATTTAAAATCAACTTTGTGCTGATATAAAGTTGTCCTGGTATACGGTTTACCCCCTATACTGCAAGGTTGTCCTAGCACGAGATTGGTTGGTTTTAAAAATTATTTTCAAAATAATTAAATCAAATTTTTTAGATCTAAAAATTAATATATATGATATATTTATTTTTGATTTAGATCTGAAATTAAAATGATTAAAAGTTCATATCAAACTGGTATAAGGTTATCCTGATATAGGGTTTACCTTCTATATTGTAAAGATTGTCGTAGTTTGATGTGAATCAATTTTTGAAAAGATACTTTCAAAATATTTTAATCATTATTTTAGATTTGATTTTATATATATTTGATATGTATAAATTTAATTTTAGATATGAAATTAATGTACTTGTGATGTATATTTAATTTAGATTTGAAACTATATATATTCGATATATGAAACTAAGTTTATATCTGAAATAGTTTTAAGATCATAAGCCATTAATAGCATACAATAAAATATAATTTAAAATTATTTTTAGATCTAAAATTAAGTTATTGCATGTGATTATGGATTGAACAAATTAGGTCTAAGTGATCAAACTACAATTAGGGTCTAATTGATTAGATCAGGCTAAAACCTATTTTTTGATTTTGAGCAGTTGATTGAATCTAATCGATGGATGATTGAGATTAAATCAAAGGAGTTCAAAGTCGACTTTAGTTGTAGTTAGTCGCATCGATTCACATTTTGATGTGAGTTGATTGACTCAAGATCAAAATTTGGCTCAATGGCTCGGGCCCGTTTTAATAAGTTAATCTAATTAATTCTAATCGACCAATTTGGTGTCTAAGACAAGTATTTAGATAGTGGTTATTTAATTAGTTCTGTTGTCTGATCTGATCAATTTTGATTGGTATCTAAGGAAGGCAACGGGGGGACCCCCACACATCTTAACTTACCTGGCCATATTGGGAGATTTAGTTTTGTATTAGGTTACTTGTTGACTCGAGTTCACCTATGCCAGCTAGGCTGGTTAGACATATTGACGTGATAATCTAATTTAATCAGTCGGATGTCAGATCTGCTAATGTAGAAGAGATCTAAACTCAAATCTTCTCATTAAATATTAAGTCTAGAGATCTTTCATTGTTGTAGAGATGCGGGTGCCTTCTTGACGTTGATCGTTCTCGATTGGTTACAGTGGTTTAGTTGTATCGAAAGGTACAATCACTCTATTGACATATGATGTCTCGGGGTAGAGATGAGGTTGGGCCTAATAACTGTTAGGTGAGGGTCTCAATGACGGTTTTGCATCCGTTGGTGAACGATGGGTTTGACTTAACTAAAGAATGTGCCAATAACTGTTAGGTGAGATCATAGGACTTAGAGACCTAGCCTGCTACATCTTGCTTAGTGAAGCAATGGATAAAGTGTTGTCCACTCATCGGTCTGTGCTCATCAATAACTGTTAGGTGATGTGTGTATAGATTAATGAGACCACAGTACCCACTTAAAATCGATCGCGTATAGATTTTTATTTCTCCACCTAATGAGCGTGGAAGATTCGAGAAAATAATCAAAGTTTTTTGTTTATTTTTAAAATTTCTAAAACAAATAATATTATAAATATAAAATTTAATTAGAAACTATTTTTTCTGTAGATAATCATGTCGAGTTCAAACCCTTTAGCCCAAATCCTTGATACAAATAGGTTGACCGGCATCAATTACAAAAACTGACTTCGAAATTTGAGAATCGTTCTCAATTTCGAAAAGCTCACCCATGTCCTCGATCAGAAAGCGCCTGAGTTATCTGCTCGCCTATTCGCTGATCAACGAGCTACACTTGAGAAGTGGATAGATGAAGATAACAAAGCAAAGTACTACATCTTAGCATCCATGTCCAATGATCTTCAGCAATAGCATGAAGATATGAGAACTGCTAAACAAATACTAGTTCACCTGCAAGAATTGTGTGGTGAACAGAGTCGCACAGCTCATTTTGAAGTCTCCTGGAGACTTTTCAGAGCAAAGATGCGTAATGGGCAGGCCATCAGTGATCATTGCTTGGCAATGATCAAGGACATAGAGGAGCTTCAGAAGCTCGGTATAAACATGGACAAGAAACTGTAGGTGGATCTGATCCTCCAGTCTCTTCCTGACTCATATGGACAGTTCATTATGAACTACCATATGAATAAGATTGATGCTACTTTACCACAGTTATTGAATATGCTGGTGACTGCAGAGGGCACTTTGAAAAGTTCAAAGGGCACAATTCTGGCTGTGGAGCGGGCTTCCTCCAAAAGAAAGTCTTCTTTTAAGAAGAAGAAAAAGCCCGCAAAGAAGTAAAAGAACGAGGCCAAGCCCAAAAAATAGGTTCCGAAGAAGGCTGACGATAAAGAAAAATATTTTCATTGCAATATCGAAGGTCACTGGAGAAGAAACTATCTGGCCTACCTGGCAACTGTTAAGAACAGGAAGAAGGATGGGCCTTCTGAAGGTACATCTGAGTTGCTTGTTATAAAAACTAACCTAACGGTTTCCTCTTCTTCTAGTTGGATTTTTGATTCTGATTCAAATACTCATTTGTACACTTCAATACAGGGTCTTGAAGAAGTTAGGGGCCTGAGGGAAGACGAGATCACTCTTCAAGTCGGCAATGGAGCAAGGGTTGCTGCTGTGGCCATTGGAACCTACCCTCTGCGACTACTGTTAGGATTTAGTTTGTTTTTGAAAGACTATTATTTTGTATCTGTAGCTAGTAGAAATTTGATTTCTATCTTTGTGCTGACACAGGATAATTATAATTTTTATTTCAATAAAGACATGTGTTCTATTTATTTTGAAAATAAACTTGTGGCACATGCTTTCTTGATTGATGGTCTTTACCATTTGCATACTGATGCAAGTGTAAACATTAACGAGCAAATTGTGAATGCCATAGGGTCTAAGAGATCTAGAGATACGATCAGCCAAAAGTATCTGTGGTACCTTAGGCTAGGCCATATTGGAAAGGACAGACTCAGCAAACTGGAGAAAGATGGTCCTCTTGGACCATTTACTTTCGAGTCTTATCTAGTCTGTGAATCATGTCTTCAAGAAAAAATGATCAAGCTGCCTTTTGTGGGATAAAGAAAAAGGGCCACTGAGATATTAGCCTTGGTACACACTGACGTGTGTGGTCCATTTGATGTAGAAATCAGGGGTGGCTATATCTACTTCATAACCTTTACTGATGATTATTCACGATATGATTTTGTGTATCTGATGCACCGAAAGTCTGAAATCTTTGAAAAGTTTATAGAATTCAGACATAAAGTAGAAAAATAGATCGAAAAATCTATAAAAGTTCTTCGATCAGATCGAGGAGGAAAATACCTTAGTGAGAAATTTTGGATCTATCTCAAGAAAAATGACATAGTCTCACAATGGACACCTCCAGAGACACCTCAACTCAATGGGATATCCGAGAGGAGGAATCGAACCTATTGGATATGGTTTGATCCATGATGAGCTTCATAGATCTTCTTGACTTTCTTTGGGGACATGCTTTGCTGTCTGCGATTCATCTCTTGAATCAGGTTTCCTCTAAATCCATTCCTACCACACCATATAAGTTATGTCATGGTAAGAAACCAACTCTTGGGTACCTCAAGATTTGGAGATGTCCAACCCATGTCAAGAGACAGCAGGAAGATAAGTTAGAGGCTAGGTTCTTTAGAACTCATTTTATAGGATATCCTAAGAAAATCATAGGATACTACTTCTATATTCTTGAGGATCACAATGTGATTGTGAGCCGTCATGCCGTATTTCTGAAAAAAGAGTTTATCCAAGATGGAGACAGTGGGAGAAAGATTGAGCTCCTGAAGAGCATCGAGTCCGAGAATCTGAATCCAGTAACGAGCCAGTATATGTGATACCTCCTCCACCTTGTAGATTAAGTAGGGTCTCCTGTCCTACTGAAAGATACTTAGGTATTCTTACAGAGAATTTAGAGAAAGCATTCCTTGTGGGAGAAAAGGACATTAGGAATGATCCCAAAATCTATGATGAGGCAATATTAGATACAGACTCCAAGAAATGGATGGAAGCAATGAAGTCAGAAATTGACTCCATGCATTCCAACCAGATTTGATCCTTAGTAGATCCATCTGAACGTATTGTACCTATTGGGTGTAAATGGATTTACAAAAGGAAGATTGGGTCGGATGATAAGGTAGAGATCTATAAGGCAAGGCTAGTTGCAAAATGTTATAGTCAACGTGAAGACATCGACTATCATGAAACTATTTCTCCCATAGCCATGCTGAAATCTATCCGTACTCTGCTTGCTATAGCAGCATTTCATGATTATGAAATTTGACAGATGGATGTAAAAATTGCTTTCCTAAATGGATATTTTGAGAAAGATATCTATATGGAGTAGCCTCTGGATTTCATGTCTAGTGATAGTGATCACAAGATTTGCAAGCTGCAAAGGTTCATATATGGACTCAAGCAAGCATCTCAAAGTTGGAATACTCACTTCAATGATGTGATCAAAATGTTTGATTTCATCAAAAATGAGGAGCCATGTGTGTATAAAAAGATCAATGGGAGCGCTGTCATATTCCTCGTATTGTACGTGGATGACATTCTCCTGATTGGGGATGATATTTTCATGCTGATATCAGTCAAAGTATGGTTGTCGAAAGAGTTCACCATGAAAGATCTAGGAGAAGCTTCCTACATTCTTGGTATAAAAGTCTATAAAGATAGATCTAAGAGAATGATAGGACTCTAACGGCATATGTACATAGAGGAGGTGCTAAAGAGATTCAGCATGAAAAACTCCAAGAGGAATCTTTTGCCCCTTAGACATGGCATTCATCTCTCCAAGAAGATGTGTCCAGACACACCTGAGGAGATCCAGCGCATGAGTAAGATCCCTTATGCTTCGATAATAGGGAGCCTCATGTATGCCATGTTATGTACACATCCTGATATAGCACTTGCCGTAAGTGTCACGAACAGATATCAGGCAAATTCAGATGAAGAACACTAGATTGCTGTTAAAAACATCCTTAAGTATTTGAGAAGGACTAAAGATTTAATGTTGGTCTTTGGTGGAGGATCGGAGCTGAAAGTTGAGGGATACACTGATTCAGAATTTATGACTGATGTCGATGATAGAAAGTCTACATCGGGGTGTATCTTCTTGTGTAATGATAGTGTGGTTAGTTGGAAGAGTTTCAAATAGTCAATCATTATAAATTTGATCATGGAAGTCAAGTACATCGCTGCCTCTGAAGCTGCTAAGGAAGTCTTTTGGTCCAAGAAGTTTGTTGTAGAGCTGGGTGTGATGCCATCATATGCCATTGCACTACACTGTGACAACAACAGTGCCATAGCCCTTGCTAAGGAATCCAGGTCTTACCAGAAGTCCAAACACATAGAGCGGCGATTTCACATCATACGCGAATACCTTGAGAAGAAGTTCGTCGAGATGTAGAGAGTTGACTCTGTGTTAAATGTAGCGGACCCACTAACCAAGCCTCTCAGCCAACAGAAGACCGAAGCTCACTTTGAGAAGATGGGTCTAAGGTATATGGCCAATTGACTTTAGGTCAAGTGGGAGTTTGTTAGATTTGTGTCCTATAAGTCAATTGTTGGCTAACATATTATGTATTTTCAGGGTCTAAATTTGTACTTATAATACTTTCATTATAAATAAAAAACTTTTTCTTTTCAATCATACTTAAGTATCCATGATTTGTCCTAGAAATTAACAAAGATGATTTTTATATATTCTTAAAGAGTTAAGAATTTGAGACATACATTAATTAGTGGTTAATTTTTAAATACTCCCGATCAAGAGATCATCACGGAGGATAGTGATCAATCCATTTAAGATCGAGGCACAATTCACCTCCTTTGTGGGCAGATGAGTCTTGGGTCTGTAGTGTAGAGATACTGGGATAAAGATGTAGATGGTTGTTAGAGAATAACTTGCATTGAGCGTGATCAACACGAGAACCACATGGATGTCTACTCACTTATCAGCGATCTTCTCGATGCTGCAGTGGTATGAGTGATTCTTTGACCTACGGTGATATTGGCTATTCGCAGCGAAGCTACTGAGTTTGACTGCACGTTTTCTTGATCCCTAGCCATTCGGATCCTTGCTGTGTATGTTGGCTTCAGTAGGTTCAGAATCACTGTTTGGAGTAGGATGCACCTAGATGAAATTTATCGACCTTGGTAGAAAAGGAGAAGTCCTATGTGATTTATGAGATTGAGTTCAGAAAGTCTTTGGCCAAAGAAGTATGAATACTAGAAAAGAGTTTCCATGAGATTCGCAAATGAACTTCAGTCGAGCCAATCTTACATAAGACTGACGATGGAGTTTGACGAGTTCTCCATGACCTCCGTCAAGTCGAGACTCACGATAGAAGGACAAAATTATACGATAACTGCACCTAAGGGTTTGTATTTTCATTCTACTGAGTCGTCACTACATACTGCTAGGTATCACTGATGAATTGTGAGACTCATCGGGCATCATCTTGATGATCGATGGCCCTCGAAGGATAGAATTGAAAATATTTCAATCTATCAAAAAGAGTTTCGATGATATTATGATAGAGATCACAACATATCTCACTACTAGATAGAATGGAACCTATGGGGTCATATATTAAGGAATTTAATCTCGAATTTACCAATTGAGCTTATGAAGTTCCAATTGGGTTAAGATTTATTTGAAATTCTATTAGGTTTATGAAAATCATGCTAACACATGGTTAAACCTAATTCTTCTCAAAATTTTGATTTGATCAAGTCCATAGCCTTGAACCTAACCTAAATTCATTTGAATTTAATTAGGCTCTTAATTATAAATCCAAGAGGATTTAATTAAGGCATAATTATCCTAATATTATTTTTTTCATATCTCCTAATTATCTCTAAGTATGCATGTGGAATAGATGGAAGAATGGGTGGCATAATTTTTTTTAAATTATTGAGCGCCATATCCTAGAGGGGCCCACCCCTTCTTATATATCATGGCGTGAAGGAGAGAGAGTAGGATCCATACCTCATCTCTTATGGCTGGAGATTCCTTTTTGGGGCGTCAAGAGTTAGCGTCCCAATCACCTGACATATATTTCATGGATGGCTATTGTACATGCTTAAAAGGGCTGATTAATTACTTTTTATATCTGATTGTATTTGGTATAAATCATATTTAAAAGGTAGAGGATTCTTATGAGATAAGGATCTACCTTTTTAAGATGATAGGGTTTTCAATATGTGTCAGGACTTATATCTATTTAAAAAGAGGTCTCTAGGCTTTCTTAATATTGATTTTTCATCAAGAAAACCTTCCCTCTCTCCATCTCCATGCCTCCTCTCTCTCATATTCTTTCTTTCCTTGCACAAAGGTTGGGTGTTCTCTCTTTCACACACCTAGAAGAAGTTCTGATGACTTAGAGATCAAGGATCGAAGAGAAAAAAAAAAAGGCTGCAAATCAAGGAGTTGATCTCTCAGTTAAGATCAAAAGAGTTGATCAGAGTCCTCAAGATCAAGATTCTTCTTAAGAAGAAGAATCTTTTACGAGAAGAAAAATTCGAAATTGATCCCGGTGGATACTCGTAGAAGTCGGACACGTATGCGGCTCCATCTTCTACGAATCTGAGATCATCTGAAGCGGTGAATTTCTATCTGTGTAAAGATAATGAGATATAATCTCATATTTTTCTTAAATTTCAGATTAATTATATGTGCTTTCTTCTGGACTTGGGTAGGTTTAGATCTAATATCTTGCATGTGGGATTAAAAGGTTTAATCCGATTTATTTTTCACTGCATATTTTCAAAATTTTAAAATCTACACATGCTGCCTACCCTGTTTTCTATCACTCTGATCTTCGGACACCCCCCCCCATTTCCTTTTCCTACCCCCTATCGCCGACCAACCACCCTTTGTGTCTGCATCGCCCCCCCCCCGCCCCCCGCTTCCTTTCCCTACCCTCGGCACCACCACCATTGTCGTCCTCACAGGCTCCCTCCTGTGCCACTCTCTCTCCCTCCTCTCCACCAACATCCACCTCATGGCTGTCTCCGACGTCCTCCACCGCCTCTCCCTCCGTGCTATGAACATCATTCATCATATGGCCATCCACCTCTGGGTCTCCGCCATCACCTTCCTCCCCATCGGTGTTGGCACGACGATGCAAGCCTCCGAAGCCGACCCTATGCGGAGTGGTCAAGGTACTATTTTTATTCTTCATCTCTTATCTAATCTTTTTTGTTCTTCATCCCGATCCTAACCCTATTGCTTTGTTTTCATTTTTTTTTCATTCTCTTGTCTGATCCAACTCTCCCCGCAACTCTACCATAACCATAATCCCTCACTTATTGTTTATTTTCTTCCTATATTCTTTCTTCCTCTTTACTCCGATCCAAACACTATCCCTCTCTTCCTTTTCTCAACTGTTTATTTCTAATTTTTTTTCTAGTGTTTCCTTCTCCAACCCAATTCTGTCTGCAAGCCCATCCTAACCCTAATCCTAAGCATAGACCCCCATAACCCTAACTAGATGCCTGATCATAACCTTAACCCTCACCCCCAACAATAACTAATCCTAGTCCTACCCTAACCCAAACCATATCCAGCCCCCTGACCCTAATCCAAACCCTTGCCAGACAACTAACCCTAGCCAGCCTAACCCTGACCCTAACAGCAAATGGGCTTCAGTAACCCGCTAACCCAAATATTTAGAACCCGGTTCTTGCATCCACTAACCTGACAATCCAAATTCAAATATTTTGGATCCGCCAACTTGTTAGCCCATGAACTGACGATCCGTTTGGTCTACCCATTAACCCATGACTGCGAATTTGGAGCTAGACCATTCTAAACCCGTTAATCTGTATGCTGCTTTCTCCACTTAACCCATCCATCTGTCCATGTTCATTGAACCCTTAATCGCAATAACCCTCTGTCCTTTCTTTTTTCTCTTCACTAGAAGGCTGCTACTCAGTATCAACCGTGACCTTTTTTTTCTTTTTTAGGGGGCATTGAGGAAGACTACCATGGCATGGCATGGCAGCAACCCTTTCTCCCTTCTTTTTTCTTTTCACTAAAAGGCTACAGAATGGTAGCAGCAACCATTCTTTTTTTTTTCTTCTTTTTATTTACATGCAGACATTGAGCAAAGCTGCTACAACATGGCAGCAAGCCATTGTCCCTTTCCTCCCTCATATGATGTTTCTGAATAAAAGAGTAGAAGGTTGCCAAAATCTAGGCAGCAACCCTCCTCCATTCTTAATAAGGAACACAATATTGTTTCTGATAGTATAATGAAAGAGCTTCAGACTAAACTGATGAGGGAAAAGCAAACCAAAAAAAAAAAAGAGAGTTAGAACTCGTCTGTTGTCACCCTCTTTGATCCCTTTTTTTTTTGTTGTCACCCTCTTTAATTCCTCTGATCATCAATAAACTTGATCAAAAAGAAAAGAGAAAAAACAATAGAGACAGACCTCCATCCAAAAAAAAAAACACATCTCACTTTCTCTATTTAGCTTTGAACTCATTTGTACTTGATCGAACCTTTCAAACTTCCTACATATATATAGCCAAAAGTAGTGAAAGAGAATAATAAGGCATTCCATGTTTGCCATCGATATTCTCCATTCTTTTTGTCCAAAAACCTGCTCCCTCTAATTAAAGCTTTCAAGATTTTTTTTTTCTTATACCTCAATCCTATAATCAAAGGGGAATGCACGTTCTTGTTATGTCACTTCCAAATCCACGTGCCCTTTCCTTTTTTTTCTCTTTTTTCGTGATAAGTTGGCTACGAATCCGTGGATGCTGAGTTGGCAATGTACATTAGGCAGAGGCAGCAGCTTCAGGTGTGAACTTATACTCCCTCTCATTGAGAAACATCATCAATGGGCATGGACCTTCTCCTCTACTGCAAGCTTGATGGTTGACCTCTCTGTTTTCCCTCCCTTCGGGCTTCTCCACCACTGAAAAGGAGTTCAGCAGCCAAGGCGCTAACACGTATGCACTCTAACAGACGGCACGTGGCATGCTTGGGGAGCTCTAAACTCCCCTTTCATGTATTAGATAGATTATTATGCAATTTTGTTGATTGCCGTTCTTGGATCTTGGCAGTGCTTTTATAATAGGTAGCAAGATGCACGATGTGGAATTATTAATGATTCAGGCCGTTGGAGTTGGTTGCTGTACTCTGGCGGAAGCATTCTGGTCCAAAATTGGTTGTGATGCTGATTCAAGATAATTAAGTTGACAGTGGATGCAGAAAGACTGTGGAGTACAGTGGGGGTTTTGATGGATTCTTGATTTTTTTTTTTCTTAGTTGACCTGATAATGCTTAACGGATTTCCAAGATTAAGGCTTTTGTTTGCGAAAAACCTGTAATAAAATTATTTTAGGTATTCTTATGCATTTTTATTCAATTAAACAACTTTTACTGCCACTTATAAAGCTGGAATAGAAAATGATTCTTCTGTAGAAATTTTAGAAAATCTGAAAAGCAGTTTTTAAGCACTTATTCTTTGATCCAATTTCAGGTAGTCGTTGAATAGCTTGTTTAGGATAAAAGAAGTATCCCAACTTAATCATTAAGTTCATCCACTAAATTGATGTGGAACCAAGTAATGCCACGGCGTGAGAGAAACAAATGGGCAACTGGGGCTTAATCCAAGCAGTTTAGCTTTCCTTTTCTCAGATGTCAAAGGAGTTAGATCCGGCATAAGTGATTAAGAACTTGTAGAGTTATGATTGAGGGAAGAACTTGGATTATCATATGGTGGGGTTTGCTGGAGGAGTTCCAAGATGGGCATAGCATGGCTAGGATGGTCGACCTTTGTACTTAGTGTAGAGCGAGTAGGGGGCATGGGGGGAGAGATGGAGAGCTAAGTGGGGTTGAGAGGCTACCCGGTAGCCATGCGCCTTGGCGTGGTGGTCACATGATGTAGCGGTGCCCACCGGTGCAGTGGCCTGCCTTGCTTCTTTTGCACTGGCCAGTCACCAAATCCTGAGAGGATCGTAGCACCTAACAAAGTCCTCTAATCTCTTTGATTCCATAAAATCGGTTCTTCTCGACGAGCAGTCGAGATATTCCTACAGTAAGACTACTCTACTGTACTCTTCCATGCATATGATTATGTTCGTTTTTGACATCCACTAATGATAAGTCGTTGAAGTTTCTGAGTGATCCTTCGACAACCCGTAACAGCTTTAATTTGGGCTATGACAATGATTTGTGTTACTTATCATATAGCTGTCGGTCATGCATTGAGTGTGTTAATTTTAACATCATTTTTTGGTTTTCTTATTACAAGAAGTTTGCTAAACGGTGCCTATTTATTAGCGATTCAACTACTATAGATCTTGAACTAGAATGAAATAGCCATTGAACAGTTATGGAATATAATGCATGTTAAGTTCTAATGGGATCTGATGCATTAGTACTGATATAATCATACCCTGTAATATATGTCGACTTACTTGCAAAGAATATTCATAAGACCCAACCCGGAGACAAGAACGCAAATTAGTACAAGACTGAGACAGGATAAATCGAACATAGTAGGCGGCATGAAATAAATTGTTGAAAACCAAAAGACCATGGCCTTAGCCTTTTTATTTTATTTTATTTTATTTTATTTTAATGTCATGCAGGAACTTCGCAGGACCTAAGAGTAAGAACTGAAGCTACAGAGACAACTGGTGCAGCGCGGGACATGTTGGTTCGTTCCACAGGGATGCTGGGCCACCCGGCGTCTACAGAACTATTAATTTGCCAGACAAAAACATAATAGGATGGGCTTAAAGAAAGGGATCGGCTCAATAAATTTTCAAGGCCATGGTAGTTAGAGAAAATGGCGAATCTAGAAAAGCACTTTCTTCATTTATTGGAGCATACTGGGTACAAGCGTCGTACGCACAACTATTTGAATGAAACATGTCACATCTAGCGTCGGTTAGGAATCAAATTTAAGATTGTGGGCCTCGTGCAGGGACCTTTGTAATCTCTGCTAACTTTACTGTTAATCTATCCACCTATGATCCATATATATCATGTTCATAAGCCATTTTCACCGTGTCCAAAACCAGGCTAGAGTGCTGGTCGTCAAAAGTATGGGCAATAGTCTGATTGACTATATCTTGCTAATTTTTCCAAGTAAATTGCTTTTTTTCTTTTCTTTTCCTTCAGAACTGGGCTGGTTCAAAAAGCCAGGCTAAACATAGGAGTGTGGGCAGGATCTGACCCAGGTCTTATAGCCGATATTATCTGCCGAAAATGAAATCTTGTTGTAGCTTATTTAATTATTTGTGACCCAATACTTATAGCCATTAGATAGGAATTGTTGGACATCCAAGGAATTTCTAGTTTTCTTTTTTACTTGAACCAACATGACCTTCAACTATGTTGTCCTTCAATTAAATCTTCAGTTGGAACAAAAATTCCCAGCCAGTTGCCAATCAGCCAAGTATACTAGCAAAAAAGAAACCCGGCCCCTGGTTTGGCTAAAGTGAAACAGCCATTTGGAAAATTAAGCAGCTACTTCCTACTTGGTTGTTCCTTGCCAGAGCATTGACTCCAGATCCCCACTTAATCTTTGGTGGATGATCACCAATGCTAGGTTCCCTATGTTTATTTAATCTCTGCGCATCTGAAGTGAAGCCTTCAGAATGGTTTAAGATAAGAATCAAGGTAGTCTTCAATAAAACCATTGCTTCTAAATCTGGATATTCTTTCAAGGGGTTCTCGATAACAAATTCGACAAGCCTATAAGACTAGAAACACACACCTGGTAGGAAAATCGTTTACATGAAATTTGAGTGGGAAATGGTAATTGAAATGCTGTATTGATTGTAATTGAGATGCTGAATTGATTGATCGCGAAAATTTGACAGAAACACATTAGCTTTTGGGCCCAAACACTTTGCTTGGCTAACACTAGGCAAGTGGGGAAGAGAAGCATGATGTTAATAATAGACCTAATTGCTTTTGCTGGCAGTCTCTGTGATCAAACTAAAACATTGGTATAAGAAATTTGCAAAAATTAATGATTTGAGAATTTGGGGACAAATTTTTCAAATGATGTATTTTTCTGAAAGAAGTAACTTTGTTCTCTCAAACTTTATCGGTAGGTTCGCGGTTCCTTTCATCTTAAAAAAGAAAAGATCCTGAAACTAACAGCCAACTAAGCAGCGAGGAGCCCTTTGGTGAAGCCTCATCTATAGTATCCCTTTAATAGAAGTTTTCGCTTGGTTCTCAAAATGGCCCCTAAATAAATTTGGAGAGATCTTTTGGGGTAATAACCGTCAAAATAAATCCCTGAAATGTTTTGTGACAGTAAGCATTTTTCACCAATAACAAATGGATTAAGTTTCTTGTGATAAAAAATAAAAAAGGCATTTGCAAACTCTCATATTTTTCACATCTAAACTCTATTTCTTTTTAGAAAATGATGTGAAAACGTGTCTTAATTTCATTGAGATCACGAAATTTGATGCAAAGGGAAAGAGGAGGAAAAATGGAAAATAAAAACCAGCCCATGGCAATCAGGCATAGCAGTGGTTTTGGACATCTCAGCAATCCTCTCTTTCTATAACTTCCACCAGACCACAACAGCTGGTATATTCCAACCTGCCCTCCATCTTTGCTTTCTGGCTCTTTCTATTTGTCCCGGATGAACTCAAAGTAGCAGCTCGACCCACCACTTAATCTTTAACATAAAGAATTCCCCAGCCTTTCTGAAAAAGCCATGTTAAGAAGATACGAGAAATAGACTCGGCAACATCGAATACGAGGAGGAATTCTTTTTGACACCCAAACTCTTCACCTTCTACAATCACGTTTAAAGGAAAATGCTCCAGAAGTGATCGATAAATGTACTACTAGCTTGGCAACTTAATATTCAACCAACCTTTACACATTGCTCACCAATCTCCTTATGCCATGTGGTAAGATAAGCTTTTAAGATGAAGAATGGCTTAGGAATAAAGCTAGTATTAGCTTGTTGTGACATGCCATAGTGATCTTTGCTTAGTATCTCTTCTATATCTTTGCAATATTCTCCTGCGTTGCTTCGTCAAGGAATGGAAGCATTTAAAACTTAAAAATTAGTTTTTACAGGCACATATATTTACAGTTTCTACTAAGAAAAGAGATAGGAAAAAGAAATTATTATATTTCACAAGCCTTCAGGAGTACAGGTACAAGAATTTAGCATCAAACAAGTTATAAACAAGACTAACAGAGAGTTTACAACTTTAGATTAACCTCTTTCTTTTCATGAGCTCTACTTAATTAAAACCTTGATAAATCTACATCCAAATTTGTTTTTTGTTTTCTTATGCGCCCTGCTAAGATATAGTAGACTAAACACCACCTCATCATCTCATACGGAGAACCGCTCCAAAGGAAGCTGTGACGTTTTTCTTTTTCTTTTTTTTTTTTTGGATGAAATCAAAGGAAGCTGCGACGTTACTTTCCACGACTATAATAAACAACATCAGCTCCATTTTTTAGAAAAATTCTTTCCAACCAAGCCTATAAAGTACCCAACACAGCAATAACATATTAAACTCCATAAATTCTAGAGGCCATTATCCATCTTGATGGTCACGTTTTAAACTGCCCCTTGGGAGCACTCGACTAAATTACAAATGATCTCGCAATAGTCTTATTCATACCTAATCTTCTAATTACAAAATTTAAAAGAGTACGGGAACTCATACATTGCTTTTCCTAATTATAAAGCGATCCGTGGATGCACCCCGGCCCACTTCAATCAAACCATACCTCTGTACATTTGTCTGCGGTTGGATTGAGCCATCTTTCAGCATTGTCCTGCTAAATTAATGACTTGCTCAAGATTCATTCAATCAGATAATTACTTTCACTAAAACAATATTTTCTGACTCGATTTATTTATAGATAAGCCAAATCTAAACAGCCCCTTGCTGCCAAATACAATTACATGGTAATAAATTGTGCAATAGTCAAGAAATCGCACAAACATCACGTGTTTGACTCGGATAATTCCCTCATAATTGTTTTTAAACAATTTTCTTTGCTTTTAGTAATGCTTAAAAAATGAAAAAAAAAAAAAAAAAACATTAGTGAACCGAGCTCAAACATTAATGGCCATGCTATTCTTAAACTCAAGTATTAATGATTTGAGAGTGATCCAAGTCAAACTCGAACAGCCCAAAACTATCGCCGGTTCGCTCAGCACCAATTTAGGATGCAAATATTTTTTTCCCCATATTCCCTGCAATTATCACAGAGATAATATATATATATATATATATATATATATATATATATAAGAAAGAGAATATTTCTTATATTAAATAATATTTTCTAAAGCCGCCTCCACCACACCAATTAACGTCTCCGTCGGTGAGTAGAGACGGCGACGGCCCCGCTTATTTATTCCCCCGCCTCACCCCGTATTTCCCGTGACCGCCTTTTAGCCGTTAACCTCCCCACTGCGCTCCCACATCCCATCTCCCACCCGGCCCTCCTCCTTCCAACCAACCTCCTCTTTTTTTTTTTTTGGGGTAATCCCTTCTTCCTCCCCCCCACGTCCCTCTTCTCATCTACAAATCCTCTCTCTCTCTCTCTCTCTCTCTCTCTCTCAGTGTGTGTGTAACGATGGAAGTGTGCTCGGAGAACTGGGGGTTGACAGCCTTGGCGAGCCCAAGAATCTCCTTCTCCCACGACCTCTCTCAGTCCGACCTCTCCCCGTCTTCCACCCCCACCGAGACCCCCCGTCTCGACTCCTCCCTCCCGCTAGACTCCACCGCCGACGACTTCGACTTCAGCCTCAGCATCGGCCTCCCCACCCACGACCCCTCCCTCGCCGACGAGCTCTTCTCCAACGGCAAGCTCCTCCCCCTCCCAATCAAGAACCCCTCCGCCCCACTCCCGCCATACTCACCCACTCCTCCTCCGCTCCCACCGCCCGCAGTTCCCTACCCCAAGAAGCACGGCAGCCTCCGCGAGATCATGGCCAGCTCCGACGATGACGACGACAACGTCATCAAAAGATCTCCCTCTTCCTCGCAGAGATCATTCTGGCGGTTCCGCAGGAGCAACAGCCTTAACTGCGGCGGCGGCAGCCGGACAGGACTCATCTGTCCCTTTACGTTACTCCGCAGCAAGTCCACCGGCTCTTCGCCCACAATAAACCCGCCAACAGTCCGTAGTAGGCCCGACAAGCACCACAACAAGACCAACCAAAACAATGGCACTCGCGGGAGCTGCAGCAAGGATGACAGCAGTATAAATCCATCGTCGTCGTTATTATTCCGTAAGGTCTCGACCGATTCGAGTGCAAGAATCTATTACTATTCGGGTACGCGACGATCATGCAGCAACGGAGTGAGGATTAGTCCGATTCTGAACGTGCCGGCGGCTAGCTGTGTGTTTGGTTATCTGTCATGCAGCTGTGGGGATAAGAGCATGAGGAGGGGATCCACAGTTACTTGTTCTCCATGAAGAAAGTGGATCGGGTTTGAAATTATGAGGAGGGAGGGGTGGGCAAGGGAGGGTTGTTTGTTTGTAATGATAGGATATACTTTTGGGGAGACTTTTTCTCTTTTTCTTTTTCTTTAGCTTTTGATTTGCTATTCTCTCTTGTTTGAGGTGTTGTGGTGGAAGGAACTGTGGATAGGGGGATCATGAAGAGTGCTGAGGGACTGGGGGACAGGGAGAGCAGGGTCCCCCTGCTTTCACGCTTGGTTGGTTCCTTGGAATGTCTGTGGACTGTTCTGGGATTTCCCCTCTCGGCCCGTTGTTGCCTACTGTTGCTCCCTCCTTTTATATATATATATATATATATATATCTTATGTGCTCTCGGGGCAATGGGATTGCTTTGGTTTATTGTGTGGCTGAGGGTGTATGTCCTAAATTTAAGGTTGCTTGTTTTATATGCTTTTGGCCTCAGGGAAAGCAAGAGGCTGTGTAACTCGTGAAGGCTTTTGACTTTGAGTTGCACGTAAGGTTAAACTTTCTCTCCTACTTTTGCTGCTCCTCTAGCTTCAGTTGGTTTAAAAAGGAAGAAGTTTTACGGACCTTTTTTTTTTCTTACCACTACTGACGGCAACAGCGTACCTTCAGATGGCAGATGGAGCGACCGTGGAGGGAAGTAGATTTGTTTTTATTTGTTTTTGAAATTTGACTTGCAATTAAGTATGATCGCTGAAGTATATGGACGACATATTAGTGATAGTGCTTATGCATCCCTATTCGCTAGGTTTGGGCATGTCTTATCAAGTCACATCATCCTTGCGTGGTAGATAATAATTGCCTTATAATTGTGTTGCGATTTAGGTGGTAATATACTATTGTGGCATTTGTCACGCGACCTCTATTTTTCTGCTACTGGAAGTGCACCCTTATTTTTTATTTGATCTCCTCTGTCCGTCTCATCAGAAACCACTAAAGAAATTATTATGTTCAAAGAGTGCTTTCAATCAAGTACTGCATTAGATCAATATGGTTGCATCCAGATATTAATTATATAGATATACACTAGCTCAATTTGCAATTCCATGAGCTACATGCTAGTAGTATAAAATGAAAAATTATTAGCTTGCGTGGTACATGATTATATTTTTTTCCCCAAATTTTACAACTTATACCTTGCGTGGTATTTCCCCTTGAAATTATAATTCATCTCTGCAGCCCATGAGTTCCTCGCATTTTTTTACCAAAAGCGTTCTAGAATAAATCCATCACAACTAAATGCTAGAATCTCTAAATTAATCTTCTTTTACCCAAAATAGACCTGTTCAATTGAGCCAATTTATTTGGTCTGATGGATTATGTCTAAGTTTGATCTGCCGTGCTCTTCTCGGAATAATTCTTGCGAGGTAAAATTCTTCATCTGGAGCCCAATCAGTCTTATCTAATTCAATAAAATCTATAGCTGGTGTCTTTTAGATTCAAAGTCTCAGTTACTTAAGGCATCAGTTTTGACTTCAAGCATGAGTTGGCCTAGAACAGTTTGGCCTCTAACCTTCGCATAATTGACAAGGAGGCACCAAATACATAAGCTTGACAAATTGCTAATCTTCTCAACTTCATTGTAAGTTCAACATGAACGATGCAATTTGAAGACCATCTAGCTCGTGCAGATCCGGCCGACGGGCTATCGAATAAATTGGTATATAGTCTAGCCTTTAACTTTCATCAACATTGCTTCCACCACCAACATCAAAAGTTACTCGCAATGAGTAGGGAATACTCTAGAGTCTAGTCCCCTTGAGAAGTAGTCATGGCTTTGAATCTCGTAGCATCGGTATGGGATTTTAGAGTCCACTTTCCAGTTGGTATCACATGGATGCTGTGGGTGAGAATTGAGTACCGCGGGTCATTCGCGTGGGGTTTACTGCAACGTAAAAGCGGAGGGCATGGATGTTTATGAGCTCAATGCAGATCACTTGAGCGCGTCGATGTCACGGAAGGTATAGACGAGCGATTGGTGGGCCAAACGCACCACTCCATGTGGTAGAGCACGCAGGTGCGAGCATGAGCACACAAATGCATCCTGCTTTTTAGTAGGATCTGTTTCGCAAAATTCCGTAGAGTTTGTGATGAATTTGAAATTTTAAAATAAAATTTATTGAAATTTGGGATGGTTTTAAAATTTGCCCCTTGAGTATCCACCATCCTAATCTGATTATATATAATATATAATTTTTATAAAATTATATATAATGACATCTAGTCTCCACCTCTACCATTAAGCTATAAAACTCATTTATATTTTAAATTATTTACTGAATTATTTATACCCATTTTTATTTGATATTGTTTTTTTTTTAATAACTCTTGGTGGATATTCGACCCCATCTGAATAATCTGATCTGAATAAAAATTAATCAAATGGGTTCAGAAGTACAACAAATTTATTATTTTTTGATGGATAGATTTAAAATTTTTAGATAAATTTTTTATCAGATTTAGAATAGATTTGGATAGTAGAATTTTAAATAGATTCAGATATGTATAGGATAAATCTTATTATATGCAAAAAGTTTAAAATATCAAAAACATCAAAATATTAATATTTTTTCTGAAACACAAAGCCCTGCATGTGCTTCTTTTCTTCTTATCTTTTTTATAAAAAAAGAAAGGTAGTGGCTTTATTTATAGTAGCAGTGTTATGTATAATAACCACTGTGCAGCTATCAAAGACAGTCACATGCACATTTCACATAGAATCGCACACATAGATAACCATACAAAAAAACATTTACTTAGGTTTTATTTAGTTGGGATGTGTCAAATTATGGGATAATTTAATAATTTTTAAAAATTATTTATCTAAAAAAATGATTGTGAAGAAAAATAATTTTTATCATATTTAATTAATGAAAAAATTACTTCAGAAAATAATATTAGAATAAAATTATTTTGTTTGGTTAGAGATAATCCTATATAGAAATATCATAAAATTTATAAATATGCCTTTCAATATAAAATATTATCATCTTCATTCAGTTTTTATATAATAACTATAATCACATAGTTATTTTTATAATACCATCTGCATCTTAATTTTTATACAAAAATTT
The DNA here is from genome assembly GCF_000442705.2 of Elaeis guineensis. NCBI lineage: Eukaryota > Viridiplantae > Streptophyta > Magnoliopsida > Arecales > Arecaceae > Elaeis > Elaeis guineensis. The sequence continues at coordinate 104,904,395 of NC_025995.2, read as the reverse complement.
TTTATTGAATAAAACTGCTTGCTGGGCTATATGGTTGGAGAGAAACTAAAGAGAAGAAGCCACTTCTCCAGTTGCTCGACAGGTTGCTTCCTTGCTAAACTCTTGGACAATCTTCTTTAATGGCAAGCATGAAGGTAGTCTCAAGGACATGCTGAGAAAGCTGAATGACATGCTTAAAATATAGAGGTGTTGTCTCAAGAAGGGTGATTATCAATATACGGTGATATAGCTTGTATTGTGTCCCCTCCCTTGGGCCCTATAGATCTAGGAATCCTGCTCCCTCTTATTCTAACTAGCCATCGCAAGTCTTTTCGGTTATACTTTGGTTTCCTAAAACGATATCTCCTTATTTATGTTAGCCAATTATCCTATTCCTGAGATACTGTAAGAATTATGCTTTGAAATAAACTGCTGGATGGTAACACTCCCATTATATCAAAAAAAAAAATTATATATACAGTTTTATTAAAAATATTTTTATTAAAAATAGATTATCATTATTTGAGAATTTATCAAATACTAACCCTCCATGATATTTGTTTCGTCTTCTCTCTTTCGGAAATAAACATGAGATCCATCAATTTTTTTTTTTACTATCTCTTTTCTATTTTTCATACCAAATATGATAATCTGATATAAAATTTATTTTCTCATGCTTGAATAATCCAACCAAATGAATCCTCACGAGAATCATTTATTAGGAGATACAACAGAGACAAAATAACCAACCCTATCTAATTCAGTGAGGATGTCTCCACCATTCATCATGGAGCACAACTCCACCATGCAACGCATCGAGCACATCTCCGCTTCTCTACAATGGTTGGCCGCACTGGCAAATGCAGAGAAGGCAATGGACCTAGTGGGTGGGCAGAATTGCCCCTTTGTTTTAGACTTTATTTGCAACACGAGTTGAGGCAAAAGAGACATTAGCAACATATACATTCTAGGTCCACTTTCAATCTAGATAAATTACTCCATTGTGTAGGCGAGACACGAAGGTTTGTTCTATTCTACCTTAATTCTATTTTTTGCTCCAAGGTTATTATATTGAAACTGAATTTCATAATCTTACAACCAAACAAATCCTAAAGGTTGCATGCAAATATTCTTCTTCATCCTCAAAATGTGGATGCTAGCCATTCGATCATTTCAAAATGTTTTTTAACTACATATTTTGGATAAAGAATCATTTCAGAATGTTAAAAAGACTTCTAAGTCGGTGGCTGATTAATAGCCGGACCAAGCATATGACTACTTGCAAGTTTGTGATTGGCATTTTTCAGATGCTTGGCTCATTCTGATTTCTGATTGCAAATAGTCCTGTCACTTCTTTCAAAAAGCAACAATAATGCAGCAACCTGCCCTGGGATCCAAGTGGAAAACAAGAAAAACTTAGAGAAATTGAGGTCATAGTGTTTGGAGTGTAATTGAATTAATTGTAACACCTGGCGATGCAATTCCATATCCCTAGAACACCAATTACTCAATTACCAGCAACAAAACAAACACTTGGATCTACCTTCAAAAGGTTGGCTGAAATTGACTCCTTTTTTTTCTCAAAAGAACTAGGTTGGAAATATATTTAGGTAGAAGAGCGCATAAAAAATATCATCCACATTTGACACCACTTTCAATTGCAGCATCCAAGCATAAGCATGCCGATGAGTTTGTTTCTTCGCCCAAAGAGACGTAGAGATGGCATCTTCGCAAGGTAATTAGATATGAAATTTGGGCTTACCTTAATCCAGATACTAACTTGTAGTTTGGCTAGTTTAGACCAATATTTATCTCACTCGATTCAGCTTGGGTTGAAAGCTGTTAACTTAATTTCTGCCAGGTTGGGCTCTAACTAAACCTCTTCTCAACACATAACCAACGTGAACTTCTATAATAGGACTCCGAAATCAATGCAGTACCATCCCATTTCTAGTGTTCAAACCCTCTGCACCATACCCAAATATAACCAATACGTCTATAATAGGGATGCCAATCAAACACAATTAAAACCTTACTTGGATCAATCCAACCTAATCCTCCCAACAAGTCCAAACTGGATTGTATTTGGTTCCAACCTTCCAGTTTAGGGATGCATCTTTTCATGCAAATGAAGGATTCGCATTCCTTCATGTGAATCCACCATTGGATCATCACGGGACGCTTCACGATGCGGGCAGATGAATGACAAAGTTCGAAGCTCTTTGAGATCTGTGCAGTGGGTGATGCAATGGTGGATTTGTGTGAAGGAAGGTGAATTCTTCTTTTGTGCGAAAGTTACAACCTTATTTGGACTGGCGGGAGATATTTTGCCCATCTGGTTGGCTCTAGTTTGGCCTTTAAAGCAGGGCTAGCTCGCCAAGTTGCACACCTAACCATGTTTCGGCAACCTACGTCTGTGGTGCTGTATTCTCTTTAGGTAGCAGGCAACTCAATGCTGAGCTGTGGATGCTATCATTTCTAAATAGCGTCCGGCAGCCCTCCAGCAATGATCCATTTGCTATAGAGTTTTCCTTGATAGAAGGCCACTCCTATGGATAGAGTTTGTATCTTCCATGCAAAAGAAGGATTTATCTTTCTTCTCGCCAATCCACCATTGGATTGTACAATAGTCGCTTTGAGATCCATATAAGTGAATGAATAAAAAGTATCCGATGGTGGATTGGCATGAGGGAAGGTAAATCCTTCTTTCATGTGAAGGATACAACCCGAACCCCCACTCCCCTTGCTTTCAAGAGGAAAACCAGCCTGCTGACTGGTACGCAGACGCAGAACCAACCAATTTTGAGGGAAAATTATCCCTCCCAGCCAACTTGTATGCTCTAGATAACAATGCGGATGGTCATTTGTCCATGGAAACTCAAAGCTTAACATGCTTATATAATACTGAGGGGCTTGATAACATGTTGGTGAGACAGAAGTCAGACTTCTGCTTGAAAGCTCTGGACACCACCTGCATAGAGAACAAATGATGGTGCCTTGGCTGGAGATTTCTGAGTACTGGCAGAAAACTCAGTCTAGCGGCAACTTCACTGATAGTGCCTCGGTACTAACTAGGTGACCTCTTCGACTGACTAGATTAATCGAGTGAAAAAATTCATGTGTCATTGGAGTTAATGGAATTGGCGCTTTTTGGATCAGAAATGATGAACGAGATTGAAGCTCGTAAATCACAGGCATTTCCAGCTAAAACAAGGAGGAAAATTGCTATCTAATAATATGGATCTCAACATGGCCTGACAAGGATCAACTCGAGGATATATACGATTGATATTTCGTAATGTCTAAAAGGTAAGAGATTGGATGTGTCTTCAGAGTCTGCCACCATTTGATAAATAGGCGACATCACACTCACAGTGGTCACCAAAAGGGCAGTCTAAAAGGGGCTCAGACATAGTTGGGCATGTTTGAATGAAACCTTTTGATTGCAACACAAATTGCCAAGAGCCTTAGGCGAAACGCTTTTCAGCTCATTCAATCTTTGTTTCTTCATTGACAACGAAGAAAATAAGCGTTCAACGGTTCAAAAAAGAATCATATTATAAAGAGAGGATCAGAAGGCTTATAAGGAGCTGGATAAAAGAAGCCAGATCAATATTATTATTTCCTTCATTCCTGGTGTACTGCAGCGTAGTAAATTATTCTATTCAATGCTCCAAGACAAGCAAGACGGCTCTTGGAAATAGTTTCAAGAAACAATCCATGTAAAAGAATTAGCCTTAGAAAAAGCATATCAGTCTATATGACCTTCCTAAATATATAGGAGGTGTGCAAGAAAATTGACCAAACCACAAACCCAATTCAAACCGGTTATTTTGGTTCACTTTGAGTCAGATTTTTCTATATCAAATTTGATTTTGGTTTGAAAATTTTAGAAATTAAAAAAAAAATTATTTAGTTTTATTTTATTTTTTTAAGTAATGATTTAAATCGAACCGACTTATATGCATCCATTTTATGGGTCCAGGCCTAGTTTAGTGGTGAGTCTTGCATACTTGATTCAAGTTGCCTTCAATGTCTTCTCTTCTCCCCCCGTATGGGCAGCTCTCTGACGTCTTCTGTTCAACAGCTTCGTGCTCTCCTCTCACTCCTATTACTGGGACCACCCTTCGCCCACTCTTCTTATCGGAGTTGTATCCTAGATCTTGATTCGCCAAGTCTTTCTCGCCTCCCTCGAAACCTCGCTCACACAAGTTTTCTATTCGACTTGATCTTCTCCCCCTACAGACCTACCAAATCCTTCCCCTCCCTTCTGTCCCCCACCGAAGCCAATCTATCAGCCTAGGCTACCATCATCTGGCTGCTAAAATAATCACTGGCTTCACCATATCGTCGAGCAAACCGACATCCCTTTCAATCACTGCATGACTGTTCCTTTTTTCTTCTCTCCCTCCCTCACAGGCCGTAGATCAAGTTGCTACCACCACCTCTGATCTCCAACGCTTCCTTCGTTTCAAAACCCCGATGTCCCGATTCAAGCTCAGATCCCACTCTTCTCTGACCCTATTTCCATGGCATGGCTCACTTCAACTGCAGTTACTAGAGGAGCGAACTATTTCTTTCCCGCTTGGGCTCCAGCAAGCCTCTCCACCTTCTTTCTTTATGTATTAATTAATTCTAGCCAATGCGATTCCCTTGAACCCTAGTAAAAACCCACCCCTCGATTCTCCCTCGCCATTGCCTCACGGACCCGACAATCAAAGCCTGGTGGTTCTTGATGCAGAGGAGGGCAGTGGGGGATTGTCCCGACGAGCCAAACAACTGTCGATCCTCACAATGGTGGGAAGAACAGCATGATTTTGTTTCTTCTTTTCTTTCTTCTCATTGGATTTCATCCTCCTTGGCAGAAGCCCATCTGGCCCAACCCATTTGACACAAGCTCATTTAGCCTCGAGACCTAATAAACCGTACCCAATCGAACCGAGTTTCTCAAATCGATTTGAACTGATATTTTTTTTTTTTTTTTTTTAATTTTAGAAAACTCACTAAGTCGATTCGGTTTTAAGAATAACGCCCTAAATTGATGCTGCATGTACTTATGAATATGCATGAAGCTAAAAATAGTTTGAATGTTACGGTGACAAGTGTATGGATTTTTTTTGTTAATATGCCATTACAAAAAACTCAATTTACATATTTAGCCCGGACAAACTTTTATTGTTACATCCCTGAACAGTTTTATTTTTTGCACAAATACGCCTGCTGTTACAATCCGTCCCGCAGCGTTTACCCTACCGTCATACTGGACGATAAAAAATAAATTAAATAATATTTTATCTAAGATGATGAAAGTGCCCCTGTGGCCCCTCTACCCGCACGCCCACGTAGATCCTCTGATCCCCACCGTCATCCCCTACCAAATCCCATTCCCTCCATCGTATCCACCAGCCACACCTTGAAGCCACCACGCTGTCCAGGCAAATCATATCGGCTCCCCAGGGAGAAGGGCCCCGCCGTATGAACATCTAGAGGCAAATGACTCAAATTTTTACGAGTTACTGAAGCAAGTTTTCAAATTATGCCATCCTATTATATATATATATATATATATATATATATATATATATATATATATATATATATATATATATATATATATATATATATATATATATATGTCATCCTATAAGTACCTTGTACAGGCCTCTTTAGTGAAATGGAGCTGGTATGCCCAAAGCACTTCTTCAAAAATAGCCCAAAAGAGACTTCCACCAAAACATGCCTGAACCAAAATAAAATATTGGCCAAAACGTAAGGCTCAAATCGGATCGGATATTAATATATTCATATTTATATTTATTTTATTTAATAAATATAAATATAAATATTATTTAAATATAAAAATTTATATCTATATTTATTTTAAACAGATACGGATGCAATTCGAATATTGAAAGTATAGATATAATGATAGATATAACTTAGATAATTAAACTTTATGACTACAAAATTGAAGATATTACTAGATAAATGATATGTCAAGTTACTAACATATTTATATAGTTATATATATATATATTTTAAAAATTAATAAATACTATATAAAATTATATAGAATTATATATAGATTCGGCTATTTGAATATGGATCAATAGTTGTCTATCCATATCCATATTCATTTTTCTTTCACGGATATGAATATTAGTCGGATCCATAAATTTATGTCCATATCCAGATTGATTTAAATACAAAAATAGATGCGGATGGATAATATACATATCATTTTCACTCCTATCAAAATCATGTTGGATGGATATCTAGCCAGGACACCATCTCCCAAGACCTTTTCAGTACCACGTAATGCAGCAGAAAGAAAGAAGAAATAAAATAAAAAACAATCAAAATACGTGGATCAGCCACAAAAGGGCTCGCCTCCACGGGGCATGCAAACTTCACTATGAAAAAAAAAATTTACAAGAGGAGATCTCACCCTCAACCCTCGTACACCTAATTTCTCTCTCACTAGAAATTTTCCTCACAAAAACTCTCCCTCTTGGAAGACCTCTTGAACCCCTGAAGTGCCTGGCATCCGCTATCCAGGAGCCCTGCTCCTCTCTCAGTGGCCTCACACCTCTCTCTTTCTCTTCTCCGGTTCCGTGCGACATCCTCAGCAAATACCGAATCACCACCCTTTCCCTCTGTGGCTCACAAGCCTTTCTAAAGGCTAAAACTTGTATTAGATTAGGATTCTCAATCCTAATCGAATCCAAACACAGCTAAAATAACCCAGATCAAGGCCCCAAATCGTCGGATCAAGATCGGGATGTCCTTGGGCCCTCCGATCGTACTCCGATCCACGAAACAGTACCGTGGACTGCGAGAAACGCATGAAAAACGCCCACGCGGTCCACAGGCCTAGCCATAGACCACTCGATCCATGGTGGACCAGGGTGCAGGGCCCAAGCAAGGCGCCTAGGCCTGGGTCGGCCCATGCGCAAGGGCCTGGGCTGCGCCCGCGCATGGGCCCGCGCATGGGCTGGGCCGCGCGCCTAGGTCGCGCGTCCCGTGCGTTGGCCCCGCTTGGGCCGCATGCCGTCGCTCCGCCGGCCACCGGCCGCCGGTGGTCCTCCCCGCCTCGGGTCTAGTGCTGACTTCAAAAGCTCATATCTCCTCCATCTAAGCTCTGTTTGGGACGATCTTGATCTCGTTGGACTCCATTTTTCGTCACGAACCTCGCTGTGGGCTCAATGTGGATTGAATCTCGAGACATCAAATCCTAACAATCTCCATCTCAACTCGATATTCGACCTCCTCCAAACTTCGAGAGCCTCTGGATCTCCTCGACCCCATACCCTGGGACAATCACCTGCTGATCATAGATGGATAAATATGGGAGTCGAGCCAGACTGCTCGATCTCATCTCCGTCGTATGCTGTGCTCCTCCAGACCTGAGACCTGCTCGGGGCATCATCTTGCGGCAATAGGAATCTTACCTTGCGACGTCGCCTCTCATCCTCCCGAGTTTCCTGTCTCGTGTCCGATCCACCTCCAAGAGCTCCACCTCGCTCTGGGCTCCACATGACTCCCGAAGCTCCACCTCGCACTAAGCTCCCCGTCAGGTAATAATGTCCTCTCCTCCCCTTCTTCTCCTCCAGCATAATCCTATCACCATGTAGCACCCTCAGGATTCCTCCACCAGCTACCGTCCTGTAGCCTCTCGAATCCAGTCTGCTAAGTGAGATAAGATTCTGTCTGAAATCGAATATGTATCGAACCTCCTCCAATTTCCTCACTGCACTGTTATGTGTCCTCCAGCTGACCATCCCGATGTCTCTGATCGCACAGCTCGATCCATCCGGCAGATATACAGTGCCCTCATTGTTCTCTAGGGAGTCAAACTGCTTCTCTCTGCAACATACATGATAGGGACATGCAGAATCTAATATCCATTGCTGGAAAGAAGTAGATACCTCATCAGATATCTCCAGGACATCTCCATCTGAATCGCTGCCGGCCGTCACTACAGCAGTCACCGTCCGATTTTTGAGTTGAGGGCAATCTCTGGCTAGATGCCCCAACTCCTCACACCGGTAACACCTGATTTTGCTCAAGTCCCTCCTGGACTTAGACCGCCCTCGTTGCGATCTCCTGTTGCTCCGTATATCGCCTCCTGCTCCTCCAGAAGCTACCAAAACTGAGCTACCGCCACCTGAGCTCGAAGCTGGATTCTCCCTCCTGAGAACCTCGTTCTGGAGTATCGCCGTGGTGACCTCGTCCATCTTGATGATGCTCTTCCCCACTAGAAGAGCAGCCACCAAAGACTCGTACGAAAGGGAAAGCGACGCCAGCAAAACCAGTGCCCTGATTTTCTCCTCAACATTCTCACCAACGCTGAGGAGGTCGGTGGGGATCTTCTGAAAGTGGCTGAGATGCTCCTGCACGCTCTGTCCCTCAACCATCGGCAGTTGGTAAAACTGCCTCCAGAGAAAAAGAGTGTTGGTGAGAGATTTTGTCATGTACAACTCCTCGAGCTTCGACCACAGCACCGTCGGAGAAGTCTCGCTCAGTACATAGATCACCACCTCATCCGTCAGGTACATATGGATGGTGCTCACCGTCTGCATCTGCAGCCATTTTCAATCCCACACCTCCATGGTGGTCGGCTTCTCATCACACAAGAGAGCATCGATCAACCTCTGTTGGATGAGCATGTCCTTCACTCTTGTCTGCCACAAGGAGAAATTGCTCTTACCATCGAACTTGTTGATCTCCATCTTGATTTTTCCTATTTTCTCCATCTTCAGTCTTGCTCACCACTACTACAATCTGCATCATTGTACCGCCTTGCTCTGATACCACTTGTTAGGTGGATGTCTGGCTAGGACACCACCTTCCAAGATCTTTTCAGTACCACACGATGCAGCAGGAAGAAAGAAGAAATAAAACAAAAAGTAATCAAAATACGTGGATCAGCCACAAAAGGACTCGCCTCCATGGGGCATGCAAACTTCACTATGAAAAAAAAAATTTACAAGAAGAGATCTCACTCTCAATCCTCGTACATCCAATTTCTTTCTCACTAGAAATTTTCCTCATAAAAGCTCTCTCTCTTGGAAGACCCCCTGAATCCCAGAAGTGTCTGACGTCCGCTGTCTAGGAGCCCTGCTCCTTCTCTCTCAGCGGCCTCACGCCTCTCTCTTTCTCTTCTCGGGTTCTGCGCGGCATCCTCAGCAAAAATCGAATCACCACCCTTTCCCTCTGTGCCTCACAAGTCTTTTTAAAGGCTAAAACTTATATTAGATTAGGATTCTCAATCCTAATCGAACCCAAACACAGCTAAAATAATCCAGATCAAGGCTCCAAACCGTCGGATCAAAACCGAGACGTCCCTGGGCCCTCCGATCGCACTCCGATCCATGGAATAGTGCCGTGGACCGTGAGAAACACGTAGGAAATACCCACACGGTCCACAGACCCAGCCGTGGACTGCCCGATCCACGGTGGACCAGGGTGCAGGGCCCAGGCAAGGCGCCTGGGCCTAGGCCGGCCCATGCGCACGGGCCTGGGCCACGCGTGCGTGGGCCCGCACGTGGGCTGGGCCGCGCGCCCGGCTAGGCCCCCTGCCCGCCTGGTCTGCCGCCTGGGTCGCACATCCCGCACGTTGGCCCCACCTGGACCATGCGCCGCCGCCTGCGGCCGTGCCGCCACCGACCGCCGACGGTCCTCCACCGCCTCGGGTCTCGTATCGACTTTAAAAGCTCGTATCTCCTCCATCCGAGCTCCGTTTGGGACGATCTTGATCTTATTGGAGTCCGTTTTTCGCCGCAAATCTCGCTGTGGGCTCAACATGGACTGAATCTCAATGTGTCAAATTTTAAAAAAAAACATAAAGTTGATCACAAGCAATCGAATCAATCTTGGTTGTATTGGTCAAGTTTGATGTTAACCAAAACTAAGAAGCTAAAACTTACTCAAGGCATTTCGGACGTGGGCTGAATCTCTGAATCTCAAGATGTCAAATCCTAAAAAATCACATAAAGTTGATCACAAGCAATCGAACGAGTCTTGGTTGTATTGGTCAAGTTTGATGTTAACCAAAACTAAGAAGCTAAAACTTACTCTAGTTTTTTCTATTTCAGAACATGTATATTGGTCTGGTTTTTGATGATCAAAAATGATTATCCCTAACCAAATACGCATACAGCAATTTTGTTTGTAATTCAGTTTTTAATAAGTATGTGACAGAAAGAACTGCAAAATGTCATCCATGGTTAAGATCATACAAGATGACGTTCAAATAATTTTCAAGGAAAGATAAAAAAAATCGGTCCTTTAGTTAACTATTTGTGTATTTGAGGTAAGATATTGCCTTAATCGACATTCAAGACCAAAATAACACCCCCAACCTATCAAATTTAATATAAAAGAAACGAACAGCAAATTTATTCTAGCCACGTCTATAAAGTTAAGGGAGAAGTTACTGAATTTCAGGAAGCAACCGAAAAGGTAAATTATTAAGGATAAAGGAAAACAAAGCCAAACATTTTAGTATGCCTTTATCTAGTAAGATAAGACAGCATGTTAACAACAAACTCTCTTACCCATCTAAACTGAAACTTCTGAACGAGGACGGAGAATAGTAAATGGGTTCAAACAAAGAATGTTTAAGAAGAAAGATCATATTCAAGTGCACACATTCTTGTATGTCTGTGATGCATGAGTCTATGAATGCGAACACACACACACACACACAGATCCTTTTTTTAAAAAAAAAATGATTTGCAATTTGTCTCAAAATTTAACCAGTACAATTTCAAGTAAAACCAAGACCCACATTCCACTAGTTTCCTTTCCTTAAAGTTACAGGGTTTTGTTAAGTAGTTTTCATGCAAGCATTCTTATTCTTTACCTTCCTCTTCATCTATCTTAATTTTTCTACAGAAGTTCGTAACTCATCATGGTTAGCTTTCCATTTTCATTCTCAGGCTCAAGCATTTTGTCCAAAAGAAAATTTGGAGCATGAAAGGTAGGAACTTTAATCACTTGAATGCTTATTAACCAATAAATTATAACTAGGCTTCAGTTGAAAGAGTAAAAATTGGCTAGGATGCTGAGAGAACAATGCAAGACATGAACAGAATCGAGTGAACCAACTAAATCTATTTCTGGCCTTAAATATGTTAAATAAGTTCTCAGAAATCGTAAATTAGCAATATGAATTAAAATTTCTATAAATCCTATAGAAAACCAATAACCAATATGAATTCAAGTCACAGAACAAGGTTCATGGCAAGTCAACAGCTGACATGATAATCTCAACTAACTGATGCCCTAGATAAACCAATAACCAAGTTTAGAAAATACCATTTGTTTCATCCAGCTATTACCATAAGTTCCAAAGTTATAGTGTTTAGCTTTCAAAAAACTTTTAATTGTAACTATTTATCATAGATAGTAAGATGTCATCATTCTCTTCAATGCAGAGCCACAAGGACATATTTAAAATGAAGAAGCTTGATGGAGGAGAAACTTCTTGAAGAAGTTTACTAATATTTAAAGGCTGCTAGGCCCATGATGAAGCAACAAAAAGAGCAGATCAAGCAAGTTTTTCAGTCAAGCGTGAAAACAATAAAGGTGTCATCCCAATTTTGTGAAGGGGACTTTCATAACAATGCCAAAAATACAAAAGTGTGATTTGTTTTGAGATCCTGATTAATATAACCCAGTATTAGCATCTGATCATCGTACAAAACAATGTATGACCCTCCTATACAGCAAGTGCAAAGGGACTCGCACAAAATTCTGTCATTCCACTGCATCATATACATGGCAGTATATCACAACATCTAGCTGAAAACACATGCACTCTGATGCTATAACATAATATGAGACTGTTTTTCATAAAGGAGGCAATGTTGACTCAAAGAATTAAAGATAGAAAAGACAGAGAGGACAACAACAATTTACATGGTAGATGCCACCCAGTAGCAAAAATATTGAAGTCAAAAATGCTTATCTGTTAAAAACAATCAATTAACTACACCATCTATGTCTCACATCAATAACTAATCAAAGAATAAAAGTGTCAGAGAGGTCAAAATCAGAAAGCGCCAGAAATTACTCTCTGAAGTGGAGCAAAAATATTGGAGTCAAATATTATCCATTAAAAACAATCAACTAGCTACACAATCTATGTCTCACACCAATAATTAATCAAAGAATAAAAGTGTCAGAGAGGTCAAAATCAGAAAGCATCAGAAATTACTCACTGAAGTGCAAAACAACAAATATGTAGCTCAAAAGGTTTCAGCCCTTATTGAGTGCCTTCACAATGGCATAACCATGAGCAATCACAGAACAAAGAATCAATCCAAGGAAACAACAAATACTTAGATGACACTTATCCTCACTCTGTTGTTAGAGGTTTCTTTTTAGGCAAAGGCATACTACTCATGCAACTGACATCGCATCCATTCTGATTTTGGTTTCCTTCACATCGTTGGATGATACACTCAACCAAGTGATTTAACTGTCTAATTTGTCTGTTGATGTAAGGAATGCCCACAGGGCAGCACCTCAAGAAGCCTTTAATTGCTTGTTACATTTCCCTCTGGTCCCTCTGGCAATAATCCCATAATCATCATAAATTCATAACGTATGTTACCCATTCTAGAATTTGACCATTTTCATGGTACAAGCACCTCTGAGTGTTGACCTCTTATCTTTATCAACAAAATAACCCAGCGAGCAAACAGAACCATTAATGTTTGTGCACCTCACCAACGAGGGGATTTTCACGGCCAGTTCTCATCATTCCTCTCCTCAACTGCTTGAACTAAGATAATTTGAGGTAACAATATGAATCTATCAATACATGGACTACAATCCAAGTCCAATGGTCAAATACCAGAGTATTTATTTTTGCAAAAGATTTTATAAGATAACATTTAAAAATTCAAACCAAAGCACCTTGGCATGCCCACTTTGAGCAATTATTTTAAGAAAATTTAAAACAGAACTAAAAAAGAAGTTTAAATTTGACAACAATGTAAAGAAACAAGCCGCCCTAGCAGATCAAAATGCCAACTTTAAACAATTTTGTTTAGACTTTCAATTTACAAATCAATATGATCTGCTACAAAATCGCACTAACCATGGTCACCGGACTAAAGTAATGGTCAGCAATTTAAAAACCCCGGAAGCTTTCTTCACGGAAAACCCCTTACTTTGTTCATCTCCTCTTCCTTCTGCAAAAGAACAATTTATCAAGGTCTCGGTTCAGATTTATACAGAAAATTCAAAGAAGTCCGGAAAAAAAGGAGAAGGATATATATCACACACACACACACACACACACACCAAACAAGAAGAAGAAGAACGACTGCCTTACTCATCAATTTTGTATGACTTCGGAGTTATCTCGGATAGCCACAAACCAGGGAAAATCAACTGCAGAAAAAAATAGCACAAACATTAAAAATAAGCACAAAAATTAATGTGATCGGGGAAAAAAATAAGGATTCATTTAAACGCAGGAAAGGAGACGAAAACTTAAAAAAGATCATATTTTTATTAAAAAATCTCTTACATCCAGCTGATTCTGAACGATCTTGGGCCTCTTCTTAGGCCTCCAAGGGGGCATCGTCTTCTTGAACAACATCAAGTCCTCTTCAATCTCCTCGCGAGACAGCGAGATCGAGAACTTGGGCCGCTTCCCCTTCCCCGCACCATCCGATCTCAGTCTAACCGACTTGGCCAACGGCTTGCTCTTCTCGGCAGGCAGCGGAGACGGCGACTCGGCAGACGAATTGGGGTTCCGGCAACACCCGTTCTCCGCCGGAGCATTGCAGGCAGCCCTTCTCGTCCTCAGATTCCACGGCCTCATCGCCGCCGCGGCTGCCGCCGCCGCAGCCGCAGCAGCAGCAGAAAAGGAGGACTCCGCTCCCTCCCCGTCCTCCGGTGCTCTTCCATTGACCTCCTTAGAGGCCCTCCCTCCTGGAGAAGCCCTGGGGGGCTGGGGTTTCTCCCGGGATGAGGAGGATCCCGGGCGCTCCAGGCCAGCCCCGGGGTCGTGCTGTGCCGCCGCCGGGGCCGCCGATCCGGCGACCTCGCCGGCAACGCTGTCCTTGATTTTGTTCATGCACCGGAGGACCTTGTGGCATCCCCAGCTGCGGGTCGGGAAGGAGAAGTTGTGAAGGCGGAATTGAGAGAGCCTCGGCCGCGGGGCGGAGAGGGTCCGGTTCTCCTCCGGCGGCTCTGCCGGTCTCCCGAGGAGCTCATCCTCCTCCGCCGACGTCATCGCTATCGGCGGGTCGGGGGCGGTTTCCGGATCCTCCATGGATCGGCGGTGAGAGGGAGAGAGGGAAGGAGGAAGAGAAGAGAAGAGAAGAGAAGAGAGAGGGGAGAAAGATGCTTAACGTTCGCGTGGGTGGGGTCTATCGTTCCCTTTCGCGGTTTATACGAGGGGGGAATTAAGATTTGGGCTGGGATGAGGGGATCGCTTTTAATCACGCCCACATTATTCGTGGACCCCGTTCGAGGCGTATCGTAGTTGGAAAGGGTTTCATGGATCGAAGTTTCGGCTGTGAATTGTGATAAACGGCCTTTGGTTTGGCTGGGCTGTTAGGAGTGCGGCTGCGGCGCAATGTGGGGTTTAAGAAATAATAAACATCGACAGCAGAATTTGGCAAGGACTGGGAATTAGATTTGGACGACCGCTTGCAACGGGGCTCCTAGCCAGATTAGGATGGTGGATGCCTTGGTGCCATGACACGTGGCATCAAAGATATTGGTACGTGAGGACACAAAAATATATTAAAACAACTATTCAGTGACAACGCTAGTTTAATTTACTAATCGAGTTGCAAAACTCAAAAAGAAGGACGCACTTTAGGTTTAGAATTGCGATTAAACAACATGCTCACATGGTGCCGATCTTAATTCTACCTATAATTATATTCAAGAGGAGAACCATTTATAATCTTACTCTTGGTATATAAATAATCTTACCAACGGACAAATTTTATGAAAAATTTTATATTATTTTTTTTTGAATATACATTCGATTGGCTATTGCACGATATCACTCTCATGGTGATAAATAAGAGTGCATTTGGTTAGTCATTAAAAAAATATTTTTTTATTTTTTAATTTTTAAAAATAAAAATAAAAAAATAATATTTGATAACATCATGAAAAGTAAAAAATTAAAATTAAAATAATCAAAATAATTATTTTATATACAAAACAAAAAATTTTTGCTTTTTAAAACTTGATTTTCTATTTTTTTTTTTTTTACTTTCGCACATCTAAAATACTAAATCAAAAAAATAAAGAGTCCGAACATTTTTTTCTCATCAAGCACTTCATCTCTCCACCCTTTCTCTCTTCCTTTTTGAATCTTTCTCTCTCATCGAGCTCTTGACTTGCCGTCTCTAAACATTATTTTTGCTTTATAGTAATGTAGTTATCAAACATATTTTTTATTTTTTTATTTTTACTCAATAGCAAAAAATAAAAAAATAAAAAATATTTTTTAAAAATTTAAAATTAAACATCAAAAAAAATATAATCAAACGCATCCTAAAGGAACATATAATAGCTTTTGACTAGCAACTGGATTTACCATCCACAGTGATGCATGTAATTTTGTAAACAATTAGAGATGGTATGGAACAATAACATATGGCTACTGGTGAGAAGATTCACGAAGCAAAGGAATATCGGGAATGAATCAAGAACTTAAATTTGACAAGTGATTTATCGCTTTTGCAAATACATACCATTTTGTGGATATGGTATTGAAGAAAGTTTACAATTCAAAGTAGATAATGAGAATGCAAAAAAAAAAAAAAAAATTTTTTGGGGGGTGTAAGAAGAAGCTGATCATCAGATTAAAGTAAAAGAAACTGAGTCAAATATAGGCTTACAATTAATTCCCAGGGTGATAAGCATAATTGCATATCATTTTGCAATATAATTGGAAATAGTATTTGATATGGTTGCTATGGATGTCCAAAGATCAAATACTAGATATTGCGTAGAAAAGATGTGATTAGGGAAGATTTATGATTTAGAAAGAAGTATAATTGAGTATGCATGAAGCATATAATCGAAGGTAAAATAAAAAAAATAATGAAAAAGTTGAATGACATGTGGCATGTGAAAAGGTTTCTCCTAAAGAAATCAAAGCATAAAGACTTTTTCTGCTTTTTTAATGTCCTGGGACTTCAAGGTCTACTTATAAAGAGCAATCCAACTCTAAATTTATATACCATTGTTCGATTAATTGCATTTCTTTTTAGGAATTGTATTCTCGCAGCAAATAAAATACACTTATGGATAAGCTATTAAAATATGCTATTTTAACAAAAATGATACTAGAAATTCATATGTTGATGGAAATATCAAACCAAGAGAACTTAATTTATGAGTACTGTTACCGTTCTTTTCCATCCTCAGCTCCTCAATCTTGTATGGTAGCTAGAGACAGACAAAATGCACAAGCGCTAGGTGGTGTCATTTTGGATTTAGATGCAGTTCAGCTAGTTTGCGAGCATCGCGTTAGTGTGGATGGTGGAGTAAAGGAACAAAGGAAGTTTGGATTTTCTCTTTGTTCTTATAACCCGTGGTAGTACGACAATGTTTTGTTAAGAAAATTATTTTTAAATGATATGATGTGTCGAAAGTTGGAAGCCCGGCAAAATATTAGGGAATGGGCAAGATTGAAATCAAGTCTCTTGTAGCAAATATGGGACTTCAGCAACAGTTACCATCCT
>NC_025995.2:104857680-104882680 GCF_000442705.2 Elaeis guineensis | reverse complement strand
ACAAACCAGCGGCAATCCGATCGGGTCACGGCTGGGGCAGTGGAGTCGATGGTGATCTCCGCCGAGACGGCCTCGAGGCCGCCGGATCCCCCGTCGGCGGCCACGGCCGCGTCCTCGAGAGCAGAGACGCAGGGTAACCTCCTTCATAACTTCTCCTTTCCAGTGCTCAAGACGTGGGGAAACCAGCGGCTCCTTCGTTGCGTGAACGTGAACCGCAAAGGGGAGATCATCGGTGGCGGCACAGGCCGGAGATCGGCGGTCGAGGGAGGCGGGCTGCGGATCCGAGCTCCGGCGGAGGGCGGCGAGGGCGACGCGGGGCTGGAGGAGGTCAGGGAGAAGCTCCTCATCCACCTCCGCGAGGCGGCGGACCGGATGAAGCTGGCGGTCCTGCTTCCTACGGGCGGGTCCCCGGGGAAGCCGGAGCCGGAGCTGGAACTGGATCCGGAACCCGTGGCGGGAGCGGAGCCGTCTTCGTCGGTGGCGGTGAGGCCGTGGAATCTGAGGACGAGGAGAGCAGGGTCTAGAGCCCGGATGGGGATCGAGCGGCACCTGAGCGTCTCCCCTCCCCGGCCGCCGGTGGCGGCGGAGAGGAGGACGGTCCGGCTGAGGTCGGAGGACTTAGAGCGGAGGGACCGGCCCAAGTTCTCGATCACGCTCACGAGGGAGGAGATCGAGGAAGATATCTACGCGGTGACGGGATCCCGCGCCCGCCGCCGGCCCAAAAAGCGGCCTCGCGTCGTCCAGAAGCAGCTCGACGTAAGATCATATTTTCCTTCTTTTTCTAAATTTCTTCCACTATTTTTCGTCCTTCAAATCGAAATTTCTCCGTGCTAATTTATCCTACGAAACTATTTTCTATAAAAAGTTCCTTTGTCGACATTATTTATTTTTGTCAATTAGGGGTTGTTCCCTGGTTCATGGTTGTCGGAGATAACGGCGGACACGTACCGAGTTCCGGAGTAGAGCCCCCCATGGCCGACCGACGGAGCTGCAAGGAGGTAAGCATACCTCGTGCGGTGATATGAATCCTTTCTCCGCTGAAGTTGGCTTGATGGTTTGGGGTTAACTGACTCTATAAAAAAGTTCGTGCGCAAAGCCTTTTAGGAGAGAGCAGTAACAAATTAAATCCTGCTCTATCTTCTATCGTACCTATAGATATTCTCTTCTATAGAAGCTTATTTAGTCCCGATATAAATATTTGTTCTCTCTGCACGACTTTTCTTCTGGTCTTGTATTATGTGAAACCGTGTTCTTGTTATTGTAGTCTTTTAGAACAAACTCTTCCTTTCCCTTTGATGTGCTAAAAATCATTTTGTGATATCTCACTTTTCTCTGATAATTATTATATGTTATGTGGACTTGGAGAACGTAGAAAATTTTGAGAGAGGCCAAGGGGATTGTACAGAGAAGGTGGAGAAATTTTGGGGGAGGCTGGCGGCTGGGGAGCTAATAGTAAAGGGGGGAGGGCTGGGGCGGTCAACGCGGCTGTAGGTTGCTCCCTGGTCTCGTGGTGTATGGAATTGGGGTTTGGAATGCGTCCTGCCATGACCTCAGCTGCAGTCTGTGTTGCTAGCGTGCGTGTGATGAGCTTGCGCTGGCTAAGATTGGGGATAATTGAGAGTGGATTTGTGAGCAGGGATTAAGGTGGGAGGTCAGAAGGGATTGGTCTGGTGGGCCTGGAAAGTGGGATTCTATAATGTTTCCGGTTCTTGGTGGGCTGGGTTCTCTGGTTTAATAAAGGTTTGGTGGTCAGTGTGGGGCAGGGATATTCTTTAACTATCCAACAATCAAGTCGGCGAATTATTAGCAGTCCATCCTTCCTGTTTATGTTACCCGTTCATCTAGGTTGATGCTAGCTGATGTGCGCCAAGGTATCTACTGTTGCATTGTTTGATTTTTACCGTTTTACGGGGTCTTTTGATTGTAAACTAAAATTGAGGGATGGATTGGACAGGGTCATGGTTACATTATGCAGTCAGTTTTTTTTTGGTAAGACATTATGCAGTCAGTTACTGTAAAGATACTGTAAATAAAAGCTAGCAGGTCCTTGCACGTCTTTCATCTATTTATGCCTTCATACGGTTTCCAAAGCGGAACCATAAAATTATAAATTATAAATTCCATTCATGTGCGGCTTTTAGGTTCGTTAAAAGCAGAACGAAAACATTATGGGTTTGTTTGTTTCGTAAATTTTTTTTCTCATCAAAATATATTTTTTAAAAAATTATTATTTAAATATATGATGTCTGAAAAAATAAATTTTAAAATATTTGATCGAATATGAAAAAGTGATATATTTTTAGATAATTTATATTTGGTTGAATATCTATATTTTTAAAAAAATTATATAAAATATCTATTATGATTTTAATTTTAGAAAAAAATTTATTCTACTTTATTTAAAAGTTTAAAAGTATTTTTAGATTTTTTTTGGTAGTGAGAATTGGACTTTTCTATATCTTCTGTCGGTTTTTTTCATGAGATATAAGAATTTTATTCCTATGCAAAAATTATTTTTTGATTTCTTTCTTTTAAAAAAATTACAATCGAATATGAGGTGTTTCTTTTTTTTTTTTCTTGTTGGCTTCATTTTTTCTTTTTTTCTCTCCTCGTGAATCAAAGAAGTCTTATATTTGCTATTAAAACTTTTGGAGAAAGTTGATGGACATTGAACTTTTGATGTATTTGTTAGATATATGTCCTAGAAATCAAGTTGACCGATATATTTAATCTTTTTAGTGGCATAATTTTGTAACTGAATAAAATAATAAGAGGTTAATTTTTTATTCATATAGAGTCATATATCCATGAATCGATGACATATATTCTCAAAAATTGATAATTTGAGTCATGTATCATTGATGATTAATTCCTAAATGCTTCTGATCAATGGATTATCACGAGAATGATGATTGATCTGATAAGATTGGTACACGGATCGTTTTTCTCTGGATAGACGAGTCTCGAGTCTACAGTGTGAGGACACTAGAGCGAGAGTGCAGATGATTGTTAGAGAACAATGGTATCGAGCATGATTAATATGAGTAATCACATGGATGTCTATCCACTCCTCAGTGATATACTCGATATTGCAGTGATATGAGTAGTCCTTAGATTTACGGTGCATCAACCACTCACAATAGGACTGCTGTAGTTTGACTGTACGATAACTCGATCTCTTAACCATACGGAGCTTTGAGATGTATGTTGGTTGCAGTAGATTCATTGTAGGAGTAGAGTGCGCACCTATATGAGATCTATCGATCTTAATAGATAAGGAGTAGTCCTATATTATTCATGAGACTGAGTTCAGAAGATCATGGCCATGGCAGAGTGAATGATGGAAAAAGATTTTCATAAGATTTTACTTATAAACTTGAGTCGATTTAATATTACATATGACAAGCGATGAGATTTGACGAGTTATCCATGAACTTCATCTTATCAAAACTTATGATAGAAAGATTGAATCATACGATAAATGTACTTAGAAGTTCAATATTCTATTCTGTTGGGTTGCCACTACATACTGCTAGGTATCGCTGGTGGATTATGAGATTTATCGAGCGTCGTTTTGATGATCGATGACCCTCGATGGGCAGAGTTGGAATCGTTCCAACCTATCAAAAGGAGTTTCAATGATATTGTGATAGGGATCACAATATATCTCACTACTAGACAGAATAGAACCTATGAGTCACACACAAAAGAGATCTTTGTCCGATTAGATGGTTGATCAGTGATTGTGAATCACAGAGGGATATAATTATCAATATGATTGATGATTGATCTAATGCAATTGCTGCAATTATCTAACTTATTAAGAGTTAGTGAGTTGTTGGAGGATTAATTAGCAATTGGATTGCTAATTGGATTGATTAAGCAATGAAGCGTGGATCAAGTCTAATTGAATTGGATTCAATTTGACTTGATTTAGATTTGATTTAGATCAAGCCTAATTGGATTATAAGATAATCTAATTACAGGAGAGACCAAATTCTTATTTGATATGAATTTGGGTGTCATCCTAATTAGATTAGGATTTAATCAAGAAAAATTAGGTTCCTAATCGGATTAGAATTTCAATCTCTTTTGGGTTCAATCAACTCCTAATTAGATTAAGATTTGATCTGATTAAACTAAGCACAAAGAAAAATCCCAATTGAATTAGGATTCTCCCTCTTTCTTGTGCCACATCAAAGCCCCACATCCCAACTTGATTTGTGCCAATATTCCATGCTAAAAACTCTTTCACGCCCTCTTGAGTTTGCATGAAATATTCACACCCCAAGATGGAAACTCATCATGCCAAGAAAATAGGGAGGCTCTTGGATGCCCCCCAAACTCTTTTTTTAACCCTAATCCAATGCCTATAAAAGAGGAGGCCTCTTGGGCTTGGAAAATAAGGGTGGTTTTCAATGTGAGAAAAGAAAAAAATTCAAAAGGAAAGGCTCCTTCTTGGTGTGAGAAAAGAAGAGGAAGAAAGTCTTCCTCGTAGGCATGAGAAAGGAAGAAGAGTCTTCCTTGTGTGCATAGATTTGAGAGAGGAAAAGTTCTTCTTTGGAGGCATGGAAAAAGTAGAGAAAAAGTTTCTCTTGTGCATGGAAGAAAGAAAAAGAAAGTTCTTCGTAGGCATGAAAGAAAGAAGAGTTCTTTCTTAGTCTTCTAGATCTCTAGCATAGAGATCTTATGCGTAGATTACAGAAAGAAAAGAAGAGAGTCTTCTTATTTTTTTTCTTTTTTTTTTCTTCTTCTCTAAGAGAGTCTTGAGAGATAAAGAAGAGTCTTCATCAACCATCAAGAGGCGTCTTCTGCAAGAAAACTAGCATCCCGATGAAAACACAGACCTCCGATTGGATTTGAAGATCTCGGAGTATACCATGATCATCAGCTGCGATGTTCATCAATCCGCGTAAAGATATGAAGATCAGATCTCCAATTTGATTTATTTTCTTCATCAAATTTTAGATTGAATGCTTTCATATTCATATAATAGGTCTTAGGTGGTTAGCAAATTAAATCTGATGCATGTTAAATTAAAATAGTTTTAATCTGAATTTATCTTTTACTATAATTAAATTAAATCTAACAAAAATTTTAAAATGAATGCATGTAACCACCTGAAAACCCAACAGTAGTATCAGAGTCAGGTTTTGATATGAACATGAAATCGATTCAGATATAAAATCTGATGTATAAAAATCAGATCTGAAATTAATCAATTGTTCAATATCATTCTAACATAAGGTTGTCCTGACATAACTCGGTTATACTGTATGATTGTCCTAGAACAATATAGAACATTAAAAATTATTAGATCTAAAATTTCTGCATGTTAAATTATATGTTTGTCATGTTGTTTTAGATCTGAAATTAATTAAGTTTGCTTCAAATTTGAAATTAGTTTCAGATCTGAAGATATTTTGTGGAGTCTTGATCTGATCTCAAATTCGTTTCAGATCTGAAATTTGGTTTCAAGATCTGAAAATTCTGCACATTGGGTTCATGGGTAGACTAGATTGGATCTGTAATCTGATTACAGTCCTAAGGGTTTTCGATTGGCATATGTTAAGCTCAATCGAGATGGGCAATTGATCAAGTCGAATCAAGGAGTTGATTGCGATTAGGTCAAGTCTACTCAAGATCAGAACAATAGTTGTAGGATCAGATCGATTAACATACATGTGTGGTAAATCATTGACCCACAATCTGATCTTGGCTCAGTGGCTCAAGCTTCAATCACTTAGGTTAACCAAATTGAAATTAGTCAAGACCTATTGGTGTCTAAGGCAAGTAATTGAGCGATGGTTATTTAATTAGGATCATTGCCACTAGCAGTAGGGAGTCTCCCATCAATCTCTTACTTATCTGACCAGCAGTGATCAGTTTAGATTTGGGTACCTGATGATTTGAGATCAACCCATACCCTAATCAATTAAAGATTTGCATGAGATGTAAACTAAAAGAGACTTAAATAAATCTCCTCGTTAATATTAAGTCATAGGATCTTCCATCGTTGTAGAGTGCCATGCCCTCTCTGATGTTGATTATTTTTTGCTGGATATAGTGATTCAGTTGTATCATGAGAGAAGCAACCACTCTATTGGTATGAGATGCCGTGAGGTGGAGATGGGGTTGGGTTCAATAACTGTCAGATGAGGGTCTGAATGACGGCTTCACTCACGCTCAATGGTAGATCTGACTTAACTAAGGAATGAGATCAGTAACTGTGAGGTGAGGGTTCAGGATCTAGAGATTAGGTCTACGATAATTTACTTGAGAAGCATTGGACAAGAGTTGTCCATCTATTGATTGACATGTTTATCAATAACTGTTAGGTGAGGTAGCATGCCAATCAGGGGACCGCAGTATCTGCTAGGAATCCTTACTCATGAAGAGGTTCTCGTTTTCCCACCCAAGAAGTGTAGAGATTCGTAGAAATAATGGAAGTTTATTTTTAAAATAAAATTTTTAAAATAAATTAAATAAATCAATTATAAAAATCTAACTAGAATTTTTTTTCTTTCTGTTAGGATTTCTCTGCCTCCGATCTTATTTTTATTTTTAGAAAATAATTGACTAACCAGACCTAATTATAAGGATTGGCTCAGGAACTTAAAAATTATTTTGAGCTTTGAGAAGCGTAGCTATGTCTAGGACCAGGAATCTCCAATGTTACCAAATCGTTCGACCGCTGACTAATAGAAAGTGCTAGAAAATTGGACGAATGATGATAACAAGGTTAGGTGCTACAAATTGACGTCTAAGTCAAATGAGTTGCAACATCAGGTCATATAGACTACTTAGGCTATGTTGACTCACCTACAAAGGTTATATGGTGAGATGAGTCGATTTGTACATTATGAAGTATCTGAGAGACTCTTCAATGCTAAGATGAATTAAGGGCAGTCAGTCTATAATCATCGTTTGATAATGATCAAAGATCTGGAGGAGCTTGAAAAGCTCGACATGACCATGCATAAGAAATTGCAAGCGAATTTGATCCGGCAATCTCTTACTAGTTCATATAGATAGTTTATAATAAACTACTATATGAACAAGAATGATTATCCCCTAACTGAGTTATTAGGCATGTTGATGACCACCTAAGAGACTTTGAAGAGTTTAAAGGGCACAGTTCTCGCTGTGAAGTGGAGAAACTGTCAAGAAAATCTAAAAATCTTTAAAAAAAAATGAAAGGGACACACTTTTAAAAGGTACGTTAGACTACTTATAAAAGCAACTAATCTTATGATTTCTTTTACTTCATGTTGAGCGACAAACTCTGGTTCTAGTGTACTTTTGTGCACTTCTATGCAGGGTCTTAAGGAAAATACAAGGCTTGGGAAGGTGAGATGACCCTTTGAGTAGGCAACAGGGCAAGAGCTGCTACTATGGCTGTAGGCACCTATCTTCTACGATAATCGTGTGGGTTTAGTTTCTCTAAAGAACTATTATAATGTTTTTGCTACTAGCAAAAACTTGATTCTGTTTTAGCACAGGATAATTATGAATTTAGTTTTCATAAAGACTATCGTACCTTTTATTTTGAAAATAAAATAGTTGGACATAGCTTTATGATTAATAGTCTCCATCATTTATATATTGATGTGAATGTATTCGAGCAGATAAATGAGTGCCATTGGATCTGAGAGATCCAGTGATGAGATTAACCATAAGTATATGTGGCACCTTAAGCTAGATCATATAGGAGAAGAAATGATTAACAGACTGGAGACAGATGGATCTTTGGGCTCGATGACTATTGAGTCATATCAAGTCTGTGAGTCTTATCTTCAAAAAAAATATGGTCAAGCTATTCTTTGTGGGATATGGGAAAGAGACCACTAAGATACTTGCCTTGGTGCACACTAATGTGTGTGGCCCATTTGATATGACAATTAAAGGAGGTTATTTCTACTTAATTATCTTTATCGTTGATTGTCCACAGTATGGATATATGTATGAGATATATAAATTTGAGGTCTTTGAAATGTTCAAAGAATTTAGATATGAAATAGAAAAGCAAACTAAAAAAATTCTAAAGGTATTTCGATCAAATCAAAAAGAATAATACCTAAGAAATTTTTTGGTTATCTCAAGGAAAGCAGCATAAGTCTCATAATGGACTCTATCTGAAATGCCTTAACTCAATAGGATTTTCGGATCAAAGAAGTCGGATCCTATTAGATGTGGTTCGATCCATAATGGCTTCACTGACTTTTTCATTATTTATTTAGGGGACATGTTTTGCTTACCACTAATTATATAGTAAATTGAGTTTCCTCTAAATTCGTTCTTACTACACCGTATAAGATATGACATGATAAGAAACTAAGTCTTGATCATCTCAAAATTTGGAGATGTTCAACTCGTGTCAAGCGACAGTAGGCAAATAAGATAGAGGCTAGGTTTATGAGAGCTCGTTTCATAAGGTACCCAAAAGAGTTTTTTGGATACTAATTTTGCCTTCTAAAGGATCACAATGTGATTGTGACCTAACACACTATCTTTCTGAAAAATAGTTATCCATGATGAAAATAGTGAGAGGCAATTATGACTCGAAGAGAAAGTCGTCTAAAAGCAACAACGAGTCATAGAGCCTATAGAACCTATTGAGCCAATAAATGGTGTACCTCATCCATCTCGTAGATCTAGTTGAATTTTCTATCTTTCTAAAAGGTACAAAGGTATACTTATAAAGGATGTAGAAAAAATGTTCCTCACAAGAGATGGAAAATATGGAGATGATCCCTAAAACTATTATGAGATGGTGTCATCGTTTTCATGATGCGATCAAATCTTTTGATTTCATCAAGAATGAGGAGGAACCAGGAGTCTTTAAGAAGGTCAGTGAGAGTGTTTGAAAATCTTCGTATGGTACGTGGATGGCATCCTCCTAATTGAGAATGTTGTTCCCATGATGACCTTGGTTAAGGTCTGATTGTCGAAGAAATTCTCCATCAAAGATCTAAATGAAGCATCCTTTATTCTGAAAATAAAGATCTATAGAAATAGATCTAAAATGATACTTCGTCTCTCAGAGAACATGTATATAGAGAAAGTGCTGAAAGGGTTTAGCATGAAAAATTTCAAAAGAGGAATTATTATCCTTTAGGCATGGAGTTCATCTCTCCAAGATGATTTTTCCTAGCACATTTGAGGAGAATGAATGCATGAGCTTAGATCCTTATGCTTCTGCTATAAGGAGCCTTATATACGCTATGCTATGTACTCGATCGATATATTTCTTGCTGTGAGTGTCATAAGCAAAATATTAGTCGAATCCCGACAAGGAGCTCTGGATAGTTGTGAAATATATATATTCTTAAGTATTTGAGAAGGACTAAGAATATGTTCTTGATTTTTAGAGGAGGAGAATTTAGGATTTAAGGAAACAAAGATTGATGATTGAAGGTCTACATCAGCATGTGTATTCCTATGTTATGGTGGTGCGG
Organism: Elaeis guineensis; assembly: GCF_000442705.2. Taxonomy (NCBI): domain Eukaryota; kingdom Viridiplantae; phylum Streptophyta; class Magnoliopsida; order Arecales; family Arecaceae; genus Elaeis; species Elaeis guineensis. The sequence goes on along the minus strand of NC_025995.2, from coordinate 104,873,222 downwards.
TATATTAGAAAAGTTTTGATTATTACAAATTTCATCATGGAGATAAAGTTCATCACCGTTTCTAAGGGTGCTAAGGCAGCTTTCTAGTTTATGCAGTTCGGAGTGATGACATTAGATATCATAACTCTACTTTGATAATATCGGTACTATAGCTCTGGCTAAGAAACTAAGATCTCATCAGAAGTCTAAGCACATAGAATAACAATTCCATCAGATTCGCAAATACCTTGAGAAAAACTATATCGAGATATAGAGAGTAAACTCCATGGAGAACATGGCAGACCCGCTGACTCAGCTATTGAGCCAGCAGGAGATTGAAGCTCATTTTATGAAGATGAGGATTAGGTTCATAGCCTATTGGCTTTAGTGTAAATGAGAGATTGTTAGATGTATGCTCTAGAAGCTAAGTTGGCCGATAAATATAACATTTTTAATGGCATAGTTTTGTAATTGAATAAAATAATAAGGGATTAATTTTTTATTTATGTAGAGTCATGTGTCCATGAATCGTCCAAGAAATTAATAGAATGATGACATATATTCTTAAGAGTTGAGAATTTGAGATATGTGTCATTGATGATTAATTCCTAAATACTCCCGATCAATGGATCATCCCGAGAACGGTGATTGATCTGATAAGATTGGTGCACGCATCGCTTTCCTTTGGATAGATGGATTTTAAATTTACAGTGTGGGGATACTGAAGTGAGAGTGCAGGTGATTGTTAGAGAACTATGGTACCGAACGTAACCAATACGAGTAGCCACATAGATGCCTATCCACTAGTCAGTGACATACTCGATGTTACAGTGGTGTGAGTAGTCTTTAGATATATGGTGATTTGGTCATTTATAATAGAGATGCTGTAGTTTGACTATACTATAATTTGACTTTCTAGTTATATAAAATTTTGAGATATATATTGATTATAATATAATTATTATAAAAATATGATATGTATCTAAATAAAATCTGTATAAAAAATAATTGCTCATATATTGACCTCGTGGACACCACGATCTCCAGCTACCACGAAGGACAAAAGCTTTTACTTTTAGAAACTTCAGTTCAGCGAGAAGGAAGCGGTTTATCCCACTGCCCACCGAGATCGCATAATTCGAGGGGCGGATGGATGCCCAACGGCATGGTTTGGAATACAATGACCCTGGTGACCCGTGCCTCAGCAAACATGCCCCCGCGATTTGATAGGAACTGGTGAGATGGACTGGGGGTGGTGCGGAAAAGTTTTACGGTTTGGAAGCCTAAAAATAAAAACACACTTTCTTTTTCCTTTTATATTTGGTTGGAAACAATTAAACGTTTTGTTCGAAAAATTTTTATTTTTCATTATGAAAGAAATGAGATTATCTCAATTGCTCAAAATTCAATCCCACTAGAATTCAAATTGTCATTTCGATCCTGAGTATGAACCAAACATATTCGAAAATAAAACCATTTTTATTCTCACTCTGATCCATTTTGAACCAAACATGCCCTACATATCTAGTCTACTTAGGCTCAGTAGACCACTTCTCTTCCTTTAGTTCCATGAAAAAGTGAATAGAAAAAAAGTTTTTTTTAAAAAAAATAATTGTTGGGATATACTGACCGTCGATCGACGGACGACTCTGATGGACGACCCCGACCGACCCCGACGAACGACTCCGATCGACGACCCCGACGGAAGACCCCGACCGCCGACCGACGGACGACTCCGACCGACGGTCCCGACAGACAGCTGCCGATAATGTCCGATCGAAGGTGTGTCGGCCGAACCGATCCATGCTATTTCCGACCGACCGAGCGATCGAACCCATATTACCGACTCACTATCGGGGGTGGCAGCCGACGTCCGACTTAAGCAAGACACCAGACCAGCCGACGGTGCCTCCGGGTCATCACCCGACATCCCGGCAGCCGAATGCCGACCGACCCCACTCATGCCAACTCATCATTGGGCCTACATGTCCGACGTCCGACTTCACCGATCGACCGACGGGTGCCGTTACCGACCGATCGACGGCTATCGACCGACCGAGGATACGTCGGTCGGACAGACCTTTTCGGCTCTCCCAACTAACTGCACTATGGAGTCCGATGCCCGACTCCTGCAATGTGCCCGACTGACTGTCAGAGGGCCCCAAATTTTCACCCTACGCCCCTCAACTGGCCGCCGATCTATGGTCGGTTGGCTCCTCCAATCGCCGTACCACTATCAGAGACTGTCAGTCCTGACAACGGCATGCAGCACTGCCGCCTAGGGGCATTATCCCACCTAAGACATGGTCAACCCTAGCGATTTGACAGTCCCACGACGATTTGACACCTTTACGGCGACTCTGACAATCTTCAGTGAGTTGACAATTCTTCAATTGTCCGCGTCATTAATGACGGCGCCATACCATGCTCCACTATATATATCGGGGAAGGCAACAGTGCTAGAGGTCCCTTCGAGACAACAGACTTGCTCCCTCTCTCTTTCTCCCTCTCTCTCGTTGAGCTCTCTGTCTTCATTTCACTGTTGCCCAGTCACCGCTCTGACTTGACCGTCGGAGGGTCTCCGCCGGAGCCGCCTCCGGACTGTGTGGAGTTCCTTTTTTGCAGGTGCTCGTTCCCGGCGATCAGGCGACGAGGGGATTGGCCGCAACAGATTGGCGTGCCAGGAAGGGGGGGCACCAACGCTCATAGTGACGAGTTAGTGCTTCATCGACAGCACCAGGGATCGTAACCCCTACAGAATTCAAGGTGACAAAGACAAGAGCTCAGTGATCGAGGGTCACTGGATCGGCGAGGCGCTCTTCCTGTCGAGAAGAGGCCTCTCCTCCACCCTCCACGGCAGAACCTAGCTCTCCACACCCCGCGGTGATCACGGAGGCGCAGATCGCGGTGATTGTGCTGCAGATGACCGTGCTGACGGACGCGGTCAAGAGCCTTCAACGGCAACCAACCCAGTTGCCGCACTCGCCGATGGAGCAACCGACGGCACACCCGATGCCCTCCAGGAGCTTCCGACTGGCGCCTGACTTAAGGCACGGGCCGAAAGGAAAAACGGAAGAAAGGTCGGGCCCATGCTGAACCCAGCAGGCCCTCCACTGATAGACGGGTCTTGCCCCGACGACGGAGTCCGAGACCGACGCATCGCAGGTATGACTCCTACACCCCTCTCCTCGCTCCTTGTGTGCAGATCTTGATAGAGATCGAAGGAGCGGAGAATCTACGACGACCTCGGCCTCTGAAGGCAAAAAGCCCCGACCAACACGGTTGATCGTCGATCGCCGAATCAACGGCTCGATCACCGATCGCCGAATCAACGGCTCGATCATCGATCGCCGAACCGACGACCTCAGCCTCTGAAGGCAAAAGGCCCCGACCAACATAGCTCGATCACCGATCGCTGAATCAACAGCTCGATCATCGATCGTCGAATCAACGGCTCGATCATCGATCGTCGAACCGACGGCCTCGGTCTCTGAAGGCAAAAGGCCCTGACCAACACGATCGATCGTCGATCGCCGAATCAACGGCTCGATCACCGATCGTCGAACCGACGGCCTCAGCCTCTGAAGGCAAAAGGCCCCGACCAACATGACCGATCGTCGATCGCCGAATCAACGGCTCGATCATCGATTGCCGAACCGACGGCCTCAGCCTCTGAAGGCAAAAGGCCCCGACCAACACGGTCGATCGTCGATCGCCGAATCAACGGCTCGATCATCGATCGCCGAACCGACGGCCTCGGCCTCTGAAGGCAAAAGGCTCCGACCAACACGGTCGATCATCGATCGCCGAATCAACGGCTCGATCACCGATCGTCGAGCCGACGGCCTCAGCCTCTGAAGGCAAAAGGCCCTGACCAACATGACTCGATTGCCGATCGCTGAATCTACGACTCCGTCGTCGGCCTGATCGTCGAATCGCCGAACTAACGGCTCAATCGTCGAGGACACATCGGGTTCTACGACGGAGATCGAAGGGACGGAATATCTACGACGGCCCCCACCTCTGAAGGCAAAGGGCTTCGACCAATGCGGCTGACTAACTTGCCGACTTAGCTTCGACTAAGAAGGGCAAAATGCCAGGACGACCGCAGTCGCATTCGCGACATACCGACCTGGTCACGATCGGTCGAAGGATATTCAGCTTGCCACCGTTTATCAAACATCCCGACGCATACGTCCGACCAAGGGTCGGACAATGGATATTCGACTTGCCATCGTTATCCTATCCGAATACGTCGGACGCTGCTCGACTATCAGATTCTGCGGAATGATCGCGTCGACGAGCAACGTTCGGAGGTTGGCCGACCTCCAACCCGACGTGCATGCTCGACCTACAATCAGGACAACCGATATTGGATCGTTCGTTGATGTGATCACCATTGTCAGGGCAAGACAAGACGGAAAACCACTCCTTTCGTCCGAAGCCATCGCCCACGTGTTCACACGAGCCAGCATGACATCGGACTCAGGAGTGGGGGGGGCAACTGTTGGGATATACTGACCGCCGACCGACAGACGACTCCGACGGACGACCCCGACCGACCCCGACTAATGACTCCGATCGACGACCCCGATGGAAGACCCCGACCGCCGACCGACGGACGACTCCGACCGACGGTCCCGACAGACAGCTGCCGATAATGTCCGATCGAAGGTGTGTCGGCCGAACCGACCCATGCTATTCCCGACCGACCGAGCGGTCGAACCCATATTACCGACTCACTATCGGGGGTGGCAGCCGACGTCCGACTTAAGCAAGACACCAGACCAGCCGACGGTGCCTCCAGGTCATCACCCGACATCCCGACAGCCGAATGCCGACCGACCCCACTCATGCCAACTCATCATTGGGCCTACATGTCCGACGCCCGACTTCACCGATCGACCGACGGGTGCCGTTACCGACCGATCGACGGCTATCGACCGACCGAGGATACGTCGGTTGGGCAAACCTTTTCGGCTCTCCCAACTGACTGCACTATGGAGTCCGATGCCTGACTCCTGCAACGTGCCCGACTGACTGTCAGAGGGCCCCAAATTTTCACCCTACGCCCCTCAGCTGGTCGCCGACCTATGGTCGGTCGGCTCCTCCAATCGTTGTACCACTACCAGAGACTGTCAGTCCTGACAACGGCATACAGCACTGCCGTCTAGGGGCATTATCCCACCTAAGACATGGTCAACCCTAGCGATTTGACAGTCCCACGACGATTTGACACCTTTACGGCGACTCTGACAGTCTTCAGTGAGTTGATAATTCTTCAATTGTCCGCGCCATTAATGACGGCGCCATACCATGCTCCACTATATATATCGGGGAAGGCAACAGTGCTAGAGGTCCCTTCGAGACAACAGGCTTGCTCCCTCTCTCTTTCTCCCTCTCTCTCGTTGAGCTCTCTGTCTTCATTTCACTGTTGCCCAGTCACCGCTCTGACTTGACCGTCGGAGGGTCCCCGCCGGAGCCGCTTCCGGACTGTGTGGACTTCTTTTTTTGCAGGCGCTCGTTCCCGGCGATCAGGCGACGAGAGGATTGGCCGCAACAATAATATTTACCAAAAAAATTTAAAAAGAAACTCCCAAACGAACGGAAATCCTTTAAACTTCAGAAAAAGCCGCTCCATTGCTTAATTCCCCTTTCAATGGGCAAGTTGATACGGGTCAGCCTAGTGTCACATGGAGGTTTGATTTGGCCACGAGTGCCACGTCAGAATACAGGCCGCCATGGTGCACTGCATGAGAAGCGCGACCATGTAACAACCATGGGCATTAGCTGGGTATTGAAAACAAACGCAAGATTCAGCATTTTTTTTCCCCAGAGTTAGAAAAGAATTCACATAGCAAATGTCAAAAAATAAATAGCAAATGTAATAGTTTTCTCAAACATTCATTATATATTTACATAAAAATATCTGATCTCCACTGGCAGTATCGTGCAGTATCATTACTTCGTAGCATATAGAGATTATTGCTAACCGGAGGCACATAAACATCTAAAAAATTGGTAATGAGCAACTCATGAATCGATTGGAAAATCAGTAAAAAAAAGTTTGGATCCCTTTGTTTACAGGGATAATTTGAGGAATCATTTAACAAAATGAAAAATTTAATATAATTAAAAAAAATTCAGTAGTTTGAAGAATGTCGCTATGGCTTTATGGCCGAAGAAAGAACAAGATTACGCTAACGAGATAGTGACACATGTTCCCAATATCTTAGAAATGCTAGTAAGGCGATTAGCAATTGGGTTGCCCTTCGAGTTGAATTAAGTTTTATTAAAATAGGACGCTAGACGAATTACTGTGTAGCATCCAATCAGGACTGTCTTATTAATTAAGGTTAAGCATTAGTACCGCCAAACTAGACTGGGTTAAAGTGTTTTATAATTTTGGCGTTAGTCCAAGCTATAGAAAGAAAACGGCCTTCATTCAAAAAACATCGATAATGCCAGGTACAGGGGCAAGCACCAGTTCTTTAATGCAATGAGATTTGCGTCTATGTAACTTCCCTATGTTCCAACCAAAACCTCCTGACTTCTGGGTGAAAGGAACATGAAGAAAAAAAAAAAATCTTCCACACGTTCCGATCTAAAGGGAAGCAAAAGCTGCAAAACGAGAAGAATTGCTCTAATGTTCTTAACTAGAGTTTAGGTTGTATTTGGTGCATCGCCGCGCAGTCTCGAAAGATAACATAGATTACTTTCAAAATAAATTATAATTATTAAATTATTAATAATATTAATTATTATATTTGATACAGACACTAATGTTATAGTAAAATTATTAAAAATCTTAATTGACATATTTAATATGATAATCAGATTATCGATAATATAAAATTAAATTTTTAAAATACTTCCAAAAATTTTATCCTGATACTCTTCTTTCTCTCTAGTAAGGAGACGAGGGTAGAGGAGCCATGGGGGATGGTAGGGGATGAGGGCGGAGCCGTGAGGGATGGTAGGGGATGGGTTGGAGGAGCCACGGATGGAGGGCGCACATGAAGAAGCCGTGGGTGGCTTCGAGAGAGGGTTAGACGACTGATTTTATGTGATTTTTTTGAAAGATAATTTTATCCAAAATTTTTATTGTAATATTATCAAAAACAAATGATAATCTGGATAGCCATCCCTCCCTAAAGTAATGTAGATTATCAAGACAATTTAAATTACTACTTAAAAAATATATCAAATACAATAATCTAATAGACCTATTTTAAATTATCGATAATTTGAATAGATTGCCAGCTACCAAATGCAACCTAACTCTTGCAAGCACAAAAGAAAGCGGCCATAGGCAAAATTGATGAATGGTGATCCACGTAAGGCCTTCTTATATACAAAATATCATATGTCGTAATATCTAAATATTCTTTTGACTCAATTTGATTATTATCGAGCTCGAATATAAATAATAAAATATTTAGCTTAAAGATTCACAAGCCTTTTCGAATATATATATTTTTAATAATATTATATTTTATTTACAATATATATATTATTAAACTAATATTTTTAGAGCTGAAATCAGATCGAATACCAGCATATCCATATCCATATCCATATTTGTTGTCGGACGAATAAAATTACGGATATAGATATTATTCATATGCAAAAATTCATATCCGTATTTATCTTGAATGGATATAGATACAATTCGGATACTAGAAGTATAGATATAATAACGGATATAACTTAGATAATTAAACTTTATGACTACAAAGTCAAAGATATTGCTAAATAGATAATAAATCAAGTTAAAAATATGTTTACATAGTTGTATATTTTTTTTAAAAATTAATAAGTACTATATAAAATTATATAAGATTATATGTAGATTCGAATATTCGAATACGGATCGGATAGTTGTCCATCCATATCTATTTTTTTTATGGATATGGATACGGATATGAATATTAGTCAAACTTAAAATTTTTATCTATATTCAGATTGATTCAGATACAGAAACGGATCTGGATGGATAATATCTAGGGATGAGCATGATTTGATTTGGATCGATTTTATGCTCAAACCTAAGCCGAATCAGTCCTAAACGGTTTAATATTTCTAGAAACCAAACCGAACCAATAAACATTGAAACCAAACTAAACAAACATGATTTAAATGATCTGATCTGATTTCGTTTAACAGTTTATATTATTTTTTTTTTTTTGTTATTCATGAAGATTTGTTTCTTTTTCACATAAGTGTACCATCAAGAAAATTTATCAAGTAAAATGATTTAAATTGATATAAGATATTGTTACTCAATAAAATAAAATACTTAAACAAATACCATCATTAAAGACTAAAAAGATAAAGATCTCAAACACATTACAAAAAAAAATAAATAATTCAATAAGTAAGTCACTTAAGGTCTAAGGCTAATCGATACAAAACTAAATTGATAAATAACACCATAAATCCAGAATTATTTTCTAATACATTAATACTTCAATATAAATAATACCCTAATTAAAATGACGTCATTTTATTAAAGCCGATCCGGTTTGATTTGAGAACGATTTTATTTACTGATAAATCTGAACCAATCCAAACTCATTTTTTATATGTCAAAAACCAACCAAACCAAACCGAATAAAATTTTAAACCAAACCATACCTATGATTTGGTTCGATTTTACCAGTTTGATTGGTTTAGGTTCGATTTTTACTCACTCCTAATAATATCTAGACTACTTTCGCCCCTGAATATTTTAAATTATAATAATATTATAATTTATTTATAATATATATTATTAATTTAATATTTTAAATTATAATATTTATAAATTTTAAATTGATTTAACTTCTAACTTTTAACTATATTTTTTAATTATAGCCAAAACTTTAAATTTAAGCTCAAACTTGAGCTTTAATATAGCTCGATTGGTATTCAAGTTGAGTCGAACTGGATCTTGAATATTACTTTTTTTTTTTTTTTTTTTTGGAGTTTCAGCTTGGGTATTAAAGTTTAATTGATCTCAAGTTGAGTTTAAGCCCGAATATTTTGAATCGACTTGAAATGAGCTTCTATATACTCTATTTAGCTTGGTTCCATCGCATCCCCAGAGATATGTCCATATCACAAACTTAACTATGACCTACTAAGATAGAGACTACAATTTTCTTCCTTTAATTATTTTTTTCGTTTTTTCTTTATTTGGGAAAATTAGAAGGGGCTAAGCTCTATCCTGTAATCTATATTCCTGTCACCAATCAAGAGCTGAGTCTAACCAAAACTGAAACCTCTCACCTTGCCGAAGCGACAAGGAGTGATACCATCCGACTAAAGACTCGATGGCCAGACCAGACTTCTGCTAAGCATAAAAGGTGTTTAAGTTAATATATGGTTGAAGGGCCGTACAGCACATGCAAATAAATGCGAGTTCATGAGAGAGACATGCATGATAGGATAAAAAGGTTAGTAGGTATTAACGATTAATTAACTATCTATCACGGAACAATTTGCTTCCTCAACTGAAAAAGCTTATGCTTACAAGAAAAACACTGGGCAGGAGTCCACAAGTTTCGCAAAAGGGTAAACAGGACTTGGTCAATGAAATATATCTCATTACAGAAAATTATAAGTGAAGGTGGCGAGCGAACATTCAAGGCGAAACTTCCAAGACTTCCACAATCTTTTATTAAAGTTTTCATTATTTACCCAGGTTTACGTCATATGCGGATCGAAGGTCAGCGACCGCATAACACCTAACCAGAACATCACTAAGAGGAATGTATTGAAATAAATAAATAATATTTCAAATATACATAAAACGAGAAAACAAATCAGAAAGAATAGTATAATATCTTTTTGAGATTCAAAGAATAAAATAATATATAAATTGCAAATTGCTAGTATTATTTTTTTTTGGTAAAAAAAAAAATTGGAGGGAGCGTATCCTGACGGTCTAGCCACGGGGTTTGGAAGTAGCAGTTGATCCTCTGACCCTCAATGATGCTGGGGTGACATATTCACCTATTGAATTTGTCCATATGGTAGAAAGGAGACCATCTATTCATCCAAATTCGATTCCGAATCAAACATTCTCTAGCTAGGATTGGGGTCCTATGATCACACCTAGAGGAGATAGCACTATGTAAAAACCTATATTAGTGTGGTACAATATGTTTAACTACCCAATGAGAAATCTGTTTTCACAAATTGTGCAATGAAATCCACCAATTATCGATAAATATCTATTCTAATACTCAAGTTACTAAAATCAGGGAAATAAGTAATACATGAAAATAGATAAAATAGCAAATCAAGCATTAAAGTAACTGATGTGGAAAATATTTCGACTGACCTCAGTAGTGTTCGATATAGAGATAGCTCAACATGACCAACCTCATCGTCTTAGACATAGATGATCTAAAGGCACGGCCATCTTGGCCTAATAATGTTAACAGTGGTTATGCCTATAGTCGTTATTGTATGATTAAAGTTGTCAAGCTGCGGGTATATAGATAGCCACTACGGTCTATTTAACTATAAACTAGCCATTGTTGTATAATTACTGCATATTCTGCTCATTGCAAAAATGACTACTGACCTCCTTCTATAAATAGGATAGGGCAGGGACCTAGAGGTGGCAATGGATCGGGTTTGGATCGGATGGATCAATCTCTGAACCTATCCTATTAGAAAAAAAATCTAAATCCATACTTGTCCCATACCCATCTTGGATCGAATAAAATAGAGATTAAGATTAGGTTAGCTCAGGTCATGTATAGTTGAAACCCCTTCCTTCTAATAAAAAATCCCCTCCCAGTCCTGACCAAAATTTAAGAAACCCTTTCGATCTTCCCCTCTAGTCTCCCGATCTAAGAAACCTCTCCGATCTCCTAGAGTACTTTTGGCCCTCCTTCCCCACAGATCTATGAAAAAGAGGAAAAAAAAACAGAGAAGCAAAAAACAGATAAAAATATGATCAATTTATGTAGGAAAAAGTCTTATCTTTTAATTTTTTTCCATCTTTCCTTTGATTTCAATCTACAGGAGTCTCAATCAGATGGGAGGTTTGGAGTGGCTGAAGCTTAAACGATGGTTAAGATTTTGCCAAAGCCATTTCTCTCCTCCTCACTTGGACAATGGCTAGGATTTTGTCGATCAAAAAGGAAGCTTAGATGTCGATAATGCCCAAAATAGGATTTTTTTCTTAGATACCATCCTCCTGTCCTCCTCCTCCATCATCCAACTAGTGGTCCTCCGAGCTCCTGTCATGCCCCGAACCCAACATCCGGATCGAATACATGATGGCCGCACACTCCGTAGGACAAACCCTAAAAAATATGCAAGATCTATAAAATTTTTTACAATTTCAACATCTCATAAATACTATTAATCTCAATTCGTACTAATTAATTTTATATTAATAAATATCAACCTTATATAATTTACAAAACTCGATCATCTAATTGTTATTGATGGTGCTCTATCTAATCAATCACCATTTGAATCTTTGCCAAGTACAAGCATCTTATAACTCTGAAAAAGAAAAAAAGGAGGAAAAAGAATGGTGAGCTTTACAGCCCAGTAAGAATCCCCACACACTCACACTAATATAATAATATAATTTAAAAATAACATATGAACAGTATCAAAGAAAACATAAGCCATGAAATCTCATGCCAAGTATCCAGTATAATTCAATATCAATATATAAAAATATATATTATATACCATCAAATATTCATCTTTTTCAAAAGTCAGATACTGTATATATGTAATCAAGTAAAACTTCTTTTTGCTTAATTATGATTTTATATCTTATCATCGATATCTAATTAGCAGATCCGAATCAATCAATAGTTATCTTTAGGGTTATGGACTAATCAAGATTACGATTCCATCTGTGACTGGCAAACCATACTAGCCGCGATCCCTTCTGCGATGGTAAATCATACTAGCCGCGATCCCGCCTGTGGTGGCAATCCATACTAGCCGCGATCCCGCCTGCGGTGGCAATTTTAAGCACCACATTTCTGCCCGTGGCTAGTTTATTCTCAATTTAACGTGGCTAGTCCAAATATCCCTTCTTGATCATCAATTTATTAAGTCCCAATTTATGTCAGAAAAATATTATGTCATATTATATTCTTTTTCAAAATTCTTAATAATCGGTATCGCATCCCAAATCATCCAAAAAGCTATCATTATTTAATACAAACATATGATATAGAATATACAAATAATCATACTGACAAACATAAATTAAATATCAACCATGAGAAATTAAATCATGTAGTGCAAAAATAAGTATATATATTTGTGTTTGTGTCTAAGAATCCTTACCTCTATCCATAATTGACTCAAACACAATAATCGATGAACTCCTCAATATACGAACTCAAAATTAAGGTATTTCACTCAATATCTTCTTATATAATCAATTGCATCTTTCTATAATTATGGACAAACCTAAAAACCATGCGCGATTAAGGACAGCAAAATTATGAAAATACCCCTAAATGTCATAAGTTCAGGACCTCTCTTAAGATCAACCAAGATCTTTGTTTAAGTATCTGGATCCTCTACTGATCCATAAGATTCTAAAGAGAGAAATCATGAAGAGAGAGGAGAAGTCTAGAGAGAGAAAATTTTAGAGAGAGAAACTAGAGAGAAAAAATAGGGACAGAAATTGATAGAGAGAGAAAATGGAGAGAAAATAGAGAGAAGAGAGAGGAAAGAGAGAGAAACTCTCTTTCTTTTTTTCTTTCTTTTCTTTTTTTTTTTTTCTGGTTTGCTTCTTTCTTTTCTTTTCTTTTCTTTTTCCTTTTTTTTTCCCGATTTCTTCTTTCTTCTTCGTGAAAACAGGGGAGGGAAACTTTGAGGCCAAACCCCTCCCATGGATGTGCCTTCTCCGGCGATGCCTCAGGTGGCTGCGATAGGGAGTGGCCCTCGACAACCAAAACAAGGATAGAACCCAACAATGGCAACCGGTCCGATGGAGGAAAAAAAAGAAAAGATAAAACAAAAACAAAGAAAGTCATTTTCCATGTATTCTAGCAATGATCCTTGCCAATCCCACTAGAGATCAAGCCTTAGAGTTAGATAAGATAGGAGAAGAAGAGTTAAAGGTTGTTACCTTGACTCTGGCGAGATCTTGCAATCGATTCCGGTAGTGGAGTCCCCACAAAATCCTCACGGAGATAGCTTGAAATCAAGGGTTCTATGGGTGGAAATCGGTGGGACTCAAATTAGGATGCTCGATAGGGAACGAAAATCGATTTTTATAGGCCAAAATCGATGTTAATTGAGTCAAAAATAGAGTCCTATTTCCCTCCTTCCACTGGAATCAAGGAAGAAGTCGAACTCCTTCCAGGAGTCTGATTCTTCCCCTTTTTATTTTTATTTTTTTATTTTTCTGTTGTTTTAAGATTTGTGCGGAAAAAAAAAATCTAGGTTATTATAGTCTCCCTCCCTTAAAATAATTTCATTCTCAAAATTAGTAAAATCTTAAGGGTGCAAAATTTTTATCTTATCTTCGAGCTCCTAGGTAGCTTTCTTCATTCGAAAAGAAATTTCAACCCTCTATCATAACATCCTTTGAATTAAAATCAATCCTTTCGATCAAATTCAAATGACTTAAAGCATCATACTTTCACTGTACGCTCTAATCTAAATCCAACGAATATCTCGAGTTTGCTATATAACTTTCAAACAAATAAAAAAGTAGATTGTCAATTCCTTGCACGATAACCTAAAATACAAATTATCCATCAACACCCTATGAATCATCAATCCCTAGTAATCATAACATTATGCTTAAATATCCCTTAAATCACAATCCCTAGAGATCATAATCTTAAGCTTGATACTATTCTGTCACACTCTATTGATCATAAACCAAAATTTTGACATCAATTATGTCACAGTCCCTAGCGACCTTAAACATATGCTCTGATATCACTTTGTCACATCTAAATCCAGCACCCAGATCAAATACGTGATGGCCACACACTCCCTAGGACAAATTCTAAAGAATATACAAGGCCTATAAAATATTTTACAATTTCAACATCTCATGCATACTATCAATCTCAATTCATAATAAGTAATTTTATATTAATAAATATCAACCTTGTACAATTTACCAAACTCAATCATCCAATTGTTATTGATGGTACTCTATCTAATCAATCACGATCTGAATCTTTGTCAAGTACAAATATCATGTAACTCTAAAAAGGAAAAGAGGAGGAAGAGGGGTGGTAAGCTTTACAGTCCAATAAAAATCCCCACACACTCATATCAATATAATAATATAATTTGAAAGTAACATATGAACAATATCAAAAAAAAATATAAGTCATAAAATCTCATATCAAATATCCAGTATAACTCAATATCGATACATAAAAACATACATCATATATCATCGAATATTCATCTTTTCTAAAAATCAAATATTGTACATATGTAATCAAGTAAAACTTCTTTTTACTTAATATAATTTTATTTCTTATCATCCACATCTCATTAATATGATCCAAATCAATCAACAGTTATCTTTAGGATCATGGACTAATCACAATCATGATCTCATCCATGATTGGCAAACCATACTAGCCATGATCCTGCCCGCGATGGTAAATCATATTAGCTGCGATCCCACCCATGGTGGCAAACTATACTAGCCGCACTCCAAGCTGCGGTGGTAATCTCAAGTACCACATTCTTACTCATGGCGTGGCTATTCTCAATTTAACGTAGCTAGTTCAAATATCTCTTCTTGATCATTAATTTATTAAGACTCAATTTATATCAGAAAAATATTATGTCATATTATATTCTTTTTCAAAATTCTCAATAATCGATATCGCATCCCAAACCATCCAATTTAAAAGCTATTATTATTTAATAAAAATATATGATACAAAATATACAGATAAACATACCAGCAAATATAAAATAAATATCAGCCACGAGAAACCAAATTATGTAGTGCAAAAATAAGTATATATATACTGGTGTTTGTATCCAAGAACCCTTACCTCTATTCATGATTGACTCAAACATAATAATCAATGAACTCCTTGATCTACGAACTCGAAATTAAGATATTCCACTCAATATCTTCTTATACAATCAGTTGTACCTTTATATAATCACGGACAAATCTAAAAATCATGCACGATTAAAGACAGCAAAATTATGAAAATACTCCTAAACGTCATAAGTTCAGGACGTCTCCTAAGATCAACCAAGATTTAGATTTATCTAAGTATCTGGATTCTCCATTGGTCCATAAAATACTAAAGAGAGAAATCATGAAGAGAGAGAAGAAGTCTAGAGAGAGAAATTAAAGAGAAAATAGGGAGAGAAATTGATAGAGAGAGAAAGTGGAGAGAGAATAGAGATAGGAGAGAGGAAAGAGAGAGAAAGTCTCTCTCTCTTTTCCTTTCTTTTATTTTCTTCTTTTTTTCTGATTTTTTTCTTTCTTATCTTTTCTTTTCCTTTTCCCTTTTTTTTTCTCGATTTCTTCTTTCTTCTTCGTGAAAATAGGGGAGGGAAACTTTAAGGCCAACCCCTCCCATGGC
>NC_025995.2:104830180-104852680 GCF_000442705.2 Elaeis guineensis | reverse complement strand
CGAGGAGGAGAACAGCGGCCGGTGAGGATCCCCGTCATTTCAAAGGGGGCTCAAGGAAGAATTCCTTCAGCAACAGGGGTTTAATAACGGGGGCCGCCGGTAAAGGTATTCTACCCGAGAATTTCGAAGTAGCAAGGCGGGGTGATACCGGTCAAGAGGGCAGAGCTATCGTCACAAGCTGTGACGGGATCCTTGATGCCGTCGGGGCCGAGGGACCAGAAGTGGTCGACGTCGACAGTGGGGCAGCAAAACTTATTGCGGGGGCGGTGGAAGTAGCGCATGCCGACCTTACCGGAGCATTTTGGACGGTGGCTACCACGGAGTATTCGGTGATGATGCATATCTCTGGCGTCACCGTTGCCCTCAGGGTGACTCCGGTTCTTCTTGAAACAGGTCTTCGTTGCCGCTGTCGTTGCCCTTACCGTCTCCGAGAATCTATCCCATCCTTTTCCCCTAGAGGTTGGGACTTCGAAGGTGGGGCGAAGCAAGGCGGGGCGAAAGCCGATAGGCCCGCCACACGCACTGGACACGAAATGGGAAGAGAAGTTTGCAGCTTGAAGCGGCTTCCGGCGTATCCCTTCCAAACCGTGTTCTCGATGTCGTCGATGATGTATTTATATTATATATATATATATTTTTTTTTAGCCCATCGGGTCTTGTAACATACACCTTGTTGGTTGAAAAATGAAAAGGAGACTTTGTTACCTCGTCTGCATCTTGCATCGAATAGTCGTCTGTCGAACTTTTTATTTTTCTTTCTTCTCTCTTCCTCCTTTTCTTCTTTTCTTTTTCATGTCGTCCTAAGGTCATCGACGACCTCTTTTATTCGTGTCGGATTGTTATTTGTCGAGCTTCTTTTCAACTTTTACGCCGTTCGAAGATACCCGACTGTTATTTTTCCGTCAATGGCTGCAGGCTCGCTTAGAGCCATTCGAGTCCGGGGCCCCTCCTAGGGCTCGAATTCGGGGATCCGAGCTTCTGTCACCCTAAGTAAGTTATCCTACTTTGTGTCGAAAACTTTCTCAAAAGCTGGGACTCCCGATGGGAGCCCCAGTCCTTGCGGTGATAGAGCTTTCTGTACCTCGATCGCTGTCCGTTTTCCAATCGGAGTTGTCATGGTCCATTGCCTTTCTTTTTCCTTTTCGCTCGGAATTTTTCTCCGCTGAAGTCAAGGCGAAGTTCAGCTCCCGTGGGAGTCCGAACGGAACCCTCCTATGATTGGAGTCGTGGGTGGAGCCCGGCTCCCGTAGGAGTCCGGGCGGAGTCTTCCTTGGCATCATGGACGGAGCCCGGCTCCCGTAAGAGTCCAGGTGTCCGGCTCCCGTAGGAGTCCGGGTGGAGGCTTCCTTGGCATCGTGGATGGAGCCCGACTCCCGTAGGAGTCCAGGTGGAGTCTTCCTTGGCGTCAGGGACGAAGTCCGACTCCCGTAGGAGTCCGGGCCTTCCACTTTGCTGGAGCCAGGGCGAGGTTCTCCTCCCGTTCCTGGTCTGGCTGTGGGGGCGCGTTAGGGTGCTGTAAGGCCATTCCCCCATCCGGTCTAAAAGAACCGGGCCTTCGGCTTTGCTCATGTTAGGACGAGGTTCTCCTCCTGTTCCTGACACGGCTGTGGGGGCACATTAGGGCGCTGTAAGGCCTCTCCCCCCATCCAGTCTAAAAGAACCAGGCCTTTGATTTTGCTCATGTCAGGACGAGGTTCTCCTCCTATTCCTGACATGGCTGTGGGGGCACGTTAGGGCACTGTAAGACCTCTCCCCCCATTCGGTCTAAAAGAACCGGGCCTTTGACTTTGCTCATGTCAGGACGAGGTTCTCCTCCTGTTCCTGACATGGCTGTGGGGGCACGTTAGGACGCTGTAAGGCCTCTCCCCCCATCCGGTCTAAAAGAATCGGGCCTTCGACCTTGCTCAAGTTAGGGCGAGGTTCTCCTCCTGTCCCTAACAGGGCTGTGGGGGTGCATATGGGCGTTGTAGGGCCTCTCTCCCCATCCGGTCTAAAAGAAACCGGGCCTTCGACCTTGTCGGGATGAGGTTTCCCTTTTGTTTTTGATACAGTTTGTTTGCATTGTCCAAGGTCATATAGGTATGTGATTTTTAATTAAAATGAAGTTACTGGTAGTACATCCGTAAGTTTTTCGAGCTCCACGGTCGCGGGAGGTCGGCTCCTCCGAGTTTCTTAAGATAATAAGTTCCGGGCCGGACTACTTCTTTGACTTCATACGGTCCCTCCCAGTTTGGGGCGAGTTTCCCTCAGTCCTGAGGTTGCGAGACAGCGGCTCGTCGAAGCACTAGATCTTCCACTCCGAAGGCTTTGTTCTTGACCCGGGCGTTGTAATATCGAGCGACTTTCTGTCTGTAGGCTGCCATTCGAACCTGAGCTATCTCCCATCTTTCTTCCAGCAGGTCGAGGTTGGCTCTAAGACTTTGCGAATTTTGACGTTCGTCGAACGCCACGACTCGTACCGATGGGAGTTTAAGCTCGATTGGGATGACTGCTTCCGTACCGAAGGCTAAAGCAAAAGGGGTCTCCCCCGTAGGTAGCCTCTGGGTAGTTCGATACGCCCACAACACATGATAAAGTTCGTCCGCCCAAGTTCCCTTCGCTTTTTCAAGCCTTGTCTTAATCCCGTGCAAAAGGGTTCTGTTGGTCACCTCGGCTTCGCCGTTCGCCTGGGGATGGGCTACTGATGTGAAGTTGTGGGAGATGTTTAGATCTTCACAGAATTCGATGAATTTCGCTCCCGCAAATTGTCGTCCATTATTAGTGATTAGGGTTCTAGACAGACCGAACCTACACACGATCGATTTCCAAATGAAATCTTGTACTTTTGTTTCCGTAATTTTTGCTAGTGGTTCGACTTCAACCCATTTGGTGAAGTAGTCGATCGCTACGAGGAGGAACTTCCTTTGCCCAGATGCCATGGGAAAAGGGCCAAGGATATCCATCCCCCATTGCGCAAAGGGCCATGGGGCACTCAAGGGGGAAAGCTTGGTGGCGGGCTGTCTCTGGATGTTGGCGTATCTCTGGCATCGATCACACTTTTTGACATATTCAATCGAATCACGATGCATCGTTGGCCAGTAATATCCCTGGCGGAGCAGCTTGTGGGATAAAGATCTAGCCCCCAAATGGTTTCCGCAAATCCCCTCATGTATCTCCCACAAGGCGTAGTCAGCTTCCGAGGGCTGGAGACATTTCAAGAGGGGCAAGGAGTATGATCTTTTGTACAATCTGCCCTCATAAAGGATATACCGAGAGGCTTGATTTCGGAGCTTCCGAGCCTCCTTCGCGTCCTGAGGAAGAACTCCATCTCTAAGATAGGTTATCAGCGGGTCGACCCAACTGGACTCGTGGTCGATCTTCATTACGGACCGTGATTCTTTTGTACTCGGATATTTTAGAACTTCAAAGAGGATGCCTTTGGACAATTCGGCCGGAGCCGATGTCGCCAGCTTGGAGAGAAGATCGGCTCTGGTATTCTCCAGCCTTGAAATTTATCTAATGTTGAAGCTACTGAAGGCGGGGGTGAGCTCCTTTACCTTCTCAAGGTATCTGGTCATACTGTCCTCCCGCACTTCGTAACTCCCGCTGACTTGCCCCACCACCAGTTGAGAGTCACTGTGCACCCGGAGTTGACTTATTCCCAACTCTCTGGTGATCCTTAGTCCTGCGATCAGAGCTTCATATTCCGCTCCATTATTTGTTGTGGAGAACTCGAAATGCAGAGCGTACTCTGCGATGACTCTCTCCGGACTGACCAAGATCAGGCCTGCACCTGCACCCGACATGTTGGAAGATCCATCCACATAGAGGGTCCAAAAGCAATCGGAGGGATTGGCCTCTTCGTTGGGGGAGTTCGGCCGAAACTTCAGGTCGTCAGCTTTGCTTTGCTCAGGTTCGGCCTCCTCTGGGATGGTACACTCTACTATGAAATCTGCCAGTATTTGGGCCTTTACTGCTGGTCTAGGTCTGTAGTTGATATCGAATTCTGTGAGCTCGATCGTCCATTTTGTCATTCTTCCGGAGGTGTCTGCCCGGTGCAAGACCGTCTTGATTGGTTGGTCGGTGAGTAGTGTCACGGTGTGCCCTTGAAAGTAGGGTCGAAGTCTCCGGACTGCAATTAACAAGGCGTAAGTTAATTTCTCTAGTTTGGTATACCTGGTCTCGGCGTCCCTCAACGCGCGGCTAATGTAGTAGATTGGCCGCTGGACTTTCGTCTCTTCTTTGACAAGGACGACCGCGAGGGTCATGGGAGAGACCGCCAGGTATAAGAATAGCTCCTCCCTAGGCTCAGGCTTTGCTAACAGCGGGGGTGATCCAAGGTAGCTTCTTAATTCTTCGAACACCTGTTGGCACTCAGGGGTCCAACAGAAGTTCTTCAGCTGCTTGAGGGTTTGAAAGAAAGGCAAGCACCGTTCGACCAACCGCGCGACGAAGCGATTAAGAGCCGCTATCCTCCCTGTGAGGCGCTGAACCTCTTTGATCGACTTTGGGGCGGTCATCTCCTGGATGGCGCGAATTTTCTCTAGATTAGCCTCAATTCCGCGTCCTGATACCATGAAGCCCAGGAACTTTCCTGAGGTTACGCCGAAAGCGCACTTAGTTGGGTTCAGCTTCATTCTATATTTTCGGAGAGCGTCGAAGGTCTCCTCAAGGTCGGTGACATGATCTCTGGAAGATTTGCTTTTTACTAGCATGTCGTCCACGTAGACCTCCATGTTACGACCGATCTGCTCCTTGAAGATTTTGTTCACCAACCGTTGATAGGTTGCACCCGCATTCTTGAGGCCGAAAAGCATTACCCTGTAACAGTAAAGGCCACGATTAGTGATGAAAGCTGTCTTTTCTTCATCTTCCGGCGCCATTCTAATTTGATTATAGTCGGAGAACGCATCCATGAAGGTGAGGAGCTCATGGCCAGAGATCGCATCCACCAGTTGATCGATTCTGGGAAGGGGATAACTGTCCTTCGGACAGGCCTTATTCAGCTTTTTGAAGTCTATGCACATCCTCCACTTGCCGTTTGCCTTTTTGACCAGGACAACGATGGAAATCCAATCAGGATAATTGACTTCCTTAATGAATCCGGCCTTGAGGAGCTTATCCACTTCCTCGGCTATCGCCTTCTGCCTCTCCGGGGCATGACTCTGGATTTTTTCTTTCGTCGGTCGATGCTTTGGATCGACGGCCAGATGATGCTCCATGACTTTCATGTCAATCCCCGGCATGTCGGCTGGAACCCAAGCGAAAACGTCCGCATTCCTTTGTAGAAAATCAATGAGACGCGTCCGCACCTCCTCCCCCAGGTTGGAGCCAATTAGCGCCACATGCTCCGCGTTCCCATCATTCAAAGGGATTGGTACCAGATCTTCGATTGGGCCGCCCCTTTCTTCGGTGAGGTCATCGCGAGCATCCAGTCCATCGACGGGACAGGGGTCAGCCTGATCGCTTCTTTGCAAGGCAATGTTGTAGCAGTGTCTGGCCAGGGCTTGGTCTCCCCAGACCTCTCTGATCTCCTGGTTGGTGGGGAACTTCAACTTCAAATGGTAGGTCGAAACGACAGCTCGGAGAGCATTGAGGCCGGGTCGGCCAAGGATTGCATTGTAGGTGGATGGCGCCTTCACCACCAAGAAATTCACCAGAGCCCTGGATTGCTTTGGATATTGACCCGCGGCCACAGTCAAAGCTATCATTCCTTCCGTCGGAACGGCGTCACCGGTAAACCCTACCAGGGGGAGCAAATCTGCCTCAAATGACCGTCAAGAGTAGTCATTTTTGAAAAGGCATCGTAGAACAAGATGTCGGCCGAACTTTCATTGTCGACAAGAATGCGACGGACGTCATAATTCGCTATATTCAAGAAAACCACGACCGCATCGTTATGAGGGAATTGGACTCCTTGAGCGTCTCTTTCGGTAAAAGTTATGGGCTCTTCAGTCTTTTATCGCTTGGGGGGTACAGACGGTATGTTGGTCGTTTCCCACCGGGATCCCCCCGAGACGGTGTTGGTGGAATCCGTCGGAGGCCGATTGTCCGACCACTCCCTGCTGGCGACCATAGCTGGAGGATGCGGGGCCTGGGAAACCACAGGCGCGTCCGGGGTCCGGGATACGGCTGCGGAGGCCGTGGGTATTGGTGCGGACGCTTCGCGAGAAGGCATCAGGCGAGGATCCCGTGAGGAAAACAAGAAGTGGGTGCCGGAGAAGGTGATCGGAGGCGGTTCCGTTGAGCGCTCCTTAAAGAACAAGGGCACTGCGAAGACACAGGCCCCTTCCTCTAGCACCAATCCTGTTGGTGCAAAAATCTGCTTGCGCCGGAGAAGCTGGAGTCGAAGAAGTCGCGGTCACCATCGGGACCTGCAAAGGAAGTCTAAACCGGAGGTGGGGTTGCTCCGGCAAGACCCTCCGACGCTCAAGTCAGTTTTCTGCCTCAACAAGAATGGAGTGCTCGAACGGAGAATTTAGCAGAGTTTTTAGGTAAAAAACTAGAGCTTATTGAATAACGTATCTGGGGCCCCCTTTTATAGGCAGAGGGGGCAACAAATTGATGGCAATGCCTGTAACCGTCTGGTAGTGGGCCGCCCAGAGTCAGGAGAAATTTATTGCGGAGGGTGGTAGAGTGGGATCGTGGCTGTTGCCGTGGCTCGCCACATGGAATCAGTTACGGGGAGTGGAGCGGCGTCCGCTGTCGTAACTCGTCAGGGAATGGTGGAATCACACAGGATCCGCCACAGGGGGTGGAGCAGAATCGTGGCCGTTAATACGGCCTGTCAGGGAGTAATGGAGCTACGTAGGGTTCGCCGCAGGGAGTGGAGCAGTGTTGTCCGTTACTGTGGCCTGCCAGTGGGTCCAGACCGGTCGGCCAAAGTCCGATTAAAGTCGGTAGCGAGGTCCGGTACCCGTAGGAGTTTGGGTGAGGTCTTCCCGTAGTCAGAATAGAGGACGGAGTCTGGCTTCCGTAGGAGTCCGGACGAAGTCTACTTGCAGTTGTTGGGGTCGAGGGCGAAGCCCGGCTCCCGTAGGAGTCCGGGCGGAGTTTTCCTGCAATTAAAGTCAAAGGCAAAGTCCGGCTCCCGTAGGAGTCCGGACAGGGCTTACCAGCAGTCGATGTTGAGGGCGGAGCCCGGCTCCCGTAGGAGTCTGGGCGGAGTCTACTGGCGGTTGAAGTTGTCGGCGGAGTCCGGCTCCCGTAGGAGTCCGGACGAAGTCTGTCTGCAGCCGTTGGAGTCGGGGGCGAAGCCCGGTTCCCGTAGGAGCCCGGGCGGAGTCTTCCTGCAATTAAAGTCAAAGGCAAAGTTTGGCTCCCGTAGGAGTCCGGACAGGGCTTACCAACAGTCGATGTTGAGGGCGGAGCCCGGCTCCCGTAGGAGTCCGGACGGAGTCTACTTGCGGTTGAAGTTATCGGCGGAGTCCGGCTCCCGTAGGAGTCCGGACGAAGTCTGTCTGCAGCCGTTGGAGTCGGGGGCGAAGCCCGGTTCCCGTAGGAGCCCGGGCGGAGTCTTCCTGCAATTAAAGTCAAAGACGAAGTCCGGCTCCCGTAGGAGTCCGGACAGGGCTTACCAGCAGTCGATGTTGAGGGCGGAGCCCGGCTCCCGTAGGAGTCCGGGCGGAGTCTACTTGCGATTGAAGTTGTCGGCGGAGTCCGGCTCCCGTAGGAGTCCGGACGAAGTCTGTCTGCAGCCGTTGGAGTCGGAGGCGAAGTCCGATTCCCGTAGGAGCCCGGGCGGAGTCTTCCTGCAATTAAAGTCAAAGACGAAGTCCGGCTCCCGTAGGAGTCCGGACAGGGCTTACGAGCAGTCGATGTTGAGGGCGGAGCCCGGCTCCCGTAGGAGTCCGGGCGGAGTCTACTTGCTGTTGAAGTTATCGACGGAGCCCGACTCCCGTAGGAGTCCGGACGAAGTCTGTCTGCAGCCGTTGGAGTCGGGGGCGAAGCCCGGTTCCCGTAGGAGCCCGGGCAGAGTCTTCCAGCAATTAAAGTCAAAGACGAAGTACGGCTCCCGTAGGAGTCCGGACAGGGCTTACCAGCAGTCGATGTTGAGGGCGGAGCCCGGCTCCCGTAGGAGTCCGGGCGGAGTCTACTTGCGGTTGAAGTTATCGGTGGAGCCCGGCTCCCGTAGGAGTCCGGACGAAGTCTGTCTGCAGCCGTTGGAGTCAGGGGCGAAGCCCGGTTCCCGTAGGAGCCCGGGTGGAGTCTTCCTGCAATTAAAGTCAAAGACGAAGTCCGGCTCCCATAGGAGTCCGGACAGGACTTACCAGCAGTCGATGTTGAGGGCGGAGCCCGGCTCCCGTAGGAGTCCGGGCAGAGTCTACTTGCGGTTGAAGTTGTCGGCGGAGCCCGGCTCCCGTAGGAGTCCGGACGAAGTCTGTCTGCAACCGTTGGAGTCGGGGGCGAAGCCCGGTTCCCGTAGGACGAAGTCCCCCTTTGAGGTCGGAGTCGTGGACGGAGCCTTGCGAGGATCGACCCTACCAAGAGCTTCGACCAAGGGTACTTTATGCCCAACAATATGTATATATATATGTATATATATATGTATATATATATGTATAGATATATATATATGTATATATATATGTATAGATATATATATATATGTATATATATATGTATAGATATATATATATGTATATATATATGTATAGATATATATATATATATATCTAAACATATATATATATATATACATATACATATATATATATATATATATACATATATATATATATATACATATATATATATATACATATATATATATATATACATATATATATATATATGTTTAGATATATATATATATATGTATATATATATATGTATATATATATGTGTATATATATATATGTATATATATATGTGTATATATATGTATATATATATGTGTATTGTTGCCCAGCTATGCAACCCAAGAGGGGGGGTGAATTGGGTTTTAAAGAATTTAGGCTTAACTAATTACTTATGAAAAATATATATCAAAAGCTTGATGAATGAGGAGAGAGACTTTAGTTTGAGATTAATTGCTTAAAGCAAGAATGCAAGGATATAATGGAGAATTAAAGAGAAACAATAAAGCATGCCACAAACACAAGGATTTATAGTGGTTCGGTGCCAACCTTGCACCTACATCCACTCCCCAAGCTCCTACTTGAGAATTCCAATCCACTATACTTTGTATTCAACCCGAATACAAACGTCAGAACCTCCGACACTAGCTATCCCAAGCTAGTCCACTTGTTTCTCGGGTACAAGCCGACCCAATACACTTCGATTTCAGGTTCGGATCAACCTTCCCTTGTTTTGGAAACCCTCCAAAACAAAACAATTACTCACAAGATAAAATCAGTTTAGAGTACAAATAAGTACAAGAATAGCTCCTTAAATGAGCGAGTATAACAATAAATACGCTTTACTCAAAAGAAGAAGCCCTTCTTTGATTTCCTCAAAATGGATGAGAAAAGGAATAAATGCTTGAGGAGTTGGTGAGCTTTGATTGAAGGCTTCTTGAAGGCTTTAAATGAGCTCTTGAATGAGGTTGAGAAGTTGGCTTGAGAAACCCTCTCTTGAATGCACTTGAATGCCCTCTTGAATGCTCTTTCTTTTCTCTTTTCAAATCTCTTGAATGCCTCTTGAATATTTGGATGTCTCTTCTTCTTGTTTTCCACCTTTTGAAACCTTTTATAGCCTTAAGAAACAAAGGAAAACAAACTAGTCAGAAAAAGAGCCGTTAGAGCACAAAAGGTGAGCATTAAAAGCAGCTAAATCTGGCCAAAAACTAGCCGTTACAGGCAAATCCTGTCGCAGGGGTCGACTCATGAGTCGACTCATGCTTCAGGGGTCGACTCATGAGTCGACCTCTGATGCAACATCCAGAAAATCAAGTTTCTGGAAATTTTGGCCCACACTAACAGAGGTCGACTCATGAGTCGACTCATGCCTTGTGGGTCGACTCATGAGTCGACTCACAAGCCGTGCCAAGCCAAAAAAGGTCGCGTGCCAACAGGATTTTAGCGTGCCAATCAGCTCATTGTGCCATGAGTTGACTCATGAGTCGACTCATGCACTTCAAACCTTCATAACTTCAAAAATATAAGTCCAAAAATAATGAAATCTTCACCAATAGATTACAAATCATTTGTTCTACAAGATGATACTATCAAATCAGAGTTTTGATGAAATTACGATTTTGCCCCTGTAGAGCATAAGGACTTTTTCAAAATAAAAAATATTTGTATCCCTTCAAACTGTTTTGTAATCATCAAAATCAATCTAGGAGCAACAATCTCCCCCTTTTTGATGATGGCAAAATATTTGAACAAAAGCATTTATATGAATCATGAATTTCAAAAGATTGCATTTTAGGTGCATATGCTTGAAAAGAGTATGATTCTTTTGGCATGTGATACAAATGGTTATATGCATAAATAGTTTGTCCATTTGCTTAAAGATTGGAAGATATGCTCATTGGATAATTGTTTTGGTGTTAGAGCAGAAAATTTGATTTTATTATCAGAGCAAACTGCATTTTGAAAAATTTTCTCAATTCTCAAAACTAGTCATGTGTGCCAAAGCATATTGAATAGTTGATTTGGAAAGAGTATTAGAGCATTTAAGTTTAAGATGTATCAGAGCAAGAGAAATGAAAATCTTGCAATGTATCAGTGTAGGGAAGACAATTTTACAATGTATCAGAGAAAAATTTAGCAATGTATCAGAGTAGTAAAAAACAGTTTTTCAATGTATCAGAGCAATGTATTCAATATATCAGAGTAGGTTGGAGCCTATCAGAGCATATCCAAATGTTTACAGCAAATCAGAGTATAAGTAATTTTAAAAGGTACTTATTTGCAGTATACTTGGGATTTGTACTTAAAATTTTCAATTTATTAATTTCTCATAATCATAATTTGTAGTTTTTGCTTTTGATGGATTTGTTTTTGTTTAATTTCTCCCCCTTTTTGACATCATCATACAAGGTTAACTCCTCCTTTTTGTGAAGCATTCTTTAATTTCTTCTTCTGTAGAGTTTACTCCCCTTAATGTAGCAACTATTAACAGCAATCATAAGATGATAATACCACAAAGAGAAGACAATATTCCACAAAGGAGAAATATATAACCAAAGTATGATAAACATCATTACAAAGGAAAAAAAAGATGATATCATAAAACCATAATTGTTTCAGTACATAGATCATAACATACAAAGCCAACTAGCACATGTCAATACATGGCCCCAAAATACAGATCCTAGAAAGGACAAAACACTAACACCTAGGATCTAGAAATGATCAAGATAAGTCAATGATCGGAATCATCAGAAATGTGATAAGGAGCAGATGGATCTGAATCAGAAGTGCGTCCTCTACCCCGTCTGCCTCTGGCACGAGTGGAAGTACTGGTACGAGCAGGCGAGCGGGAGGAACTGGGTGGCTGAGAACGCTGAGAAGCTAGGGACTGAACAGAAAGGGTAAGTCTGATGGAATCAAGTACAGTCAGTGCCCTGAAAACAGCCTGAAGAAGAGCAGTGAACTGGGTAGTCGCATAGTCACTCGATCCTCTGATCTCCTTCCTTAGTAACTCATAACCGCCCTCAAGAGCTCCTCTAAGTCTGCCAGCCTCTGCAGTGAGATCAGTGACCTCAATCGAAGACTCCTGTGGCTGAGGATGGGCCAAGTCAAAGACTTGCCCCTGCAAGTCAAGGACTCTGCCAGTCAATCTCAAAATAGAGTCCTCAAGCTGCTGAATCCGGATGGACTGATCTGTCATCATCTGATACACTGTGGAGATGTGGGGAGTCAAAGTCTGATCAGAAGAAGTAACCCCTGGTGCAAATGTAGTACTGCTCCACTGACTAGACAATAATGAAGCCACACGCTGTGAAATCCGCTCAATCTGATCATCAGACAGTGTGAACTCTGACGGAGGTGCTCTGCTCTCTGGCTGATGCACTGGTGTGGGCATCCTGGTAAACTCCGAAGGGCCAGCCTCTGGATCCGGAAAGAACTGTATATCTGGTGAAGCTGCCCTGAAGTCATGAATAGGAGATGATGGACCTTCTTCTTCTTCAGCTCTGACTTCAGTTCTGTCTCCAGCTGTCTCCTCAGCTCTCTCCTCTGCTCTCTCCTCAGCTCTCTCCTCTGCTCTCTCCTCAGCTCCCCTGATCCAACCACCACCAGTCTTTGTGAAACCCATTCGGTGCAAGGTGTGTAGGTTGAAAGTGTCAACATGAGATAGCTTGGTAGGAGCCTCCCCCTCACAGCTAACACCAAACCTCCTAAATACTCTAGTCAGGGCCATACCAAAAGGCAAATGTGCCTTAGATCTGTTCAGAGTTTCTCTCATGGCCTCAATCATAAGTGCCGGGAGGTTTAGGGGGGTCTGTGTGATAATGTGAAACATAATACATATATCCCTGCCAGACAGTAGATCGTGCCTACCACTCCTAGGGAAGAAGAGTTTGGTGACCATTTGATGTAAAATTCTCATCTCTATAGGTAATATCTTTGCTTCCAGTTTATTCAGATTCCCTTGGTAGGCACCCCCAAGAATAACACTAACACCTTCTTCTTTCACAGGGAGTTCCATATATGCATAACCTTCACTAGGCAAATGTAAAATCTCCCCCAAGATAACAGGATTCAGACAAATATCAATCCCTTTTACAGTTGAAGTTACTGACCCATTTCCATAAATTAGATTCTGATAAAACTCCCTAACTAGGTCAACATAGGTGACTTCTTTAAGGGTACAGTAAAAACTCCATCCTTGATTTTTGATCTTGGTTGCAAAAGAAAATTCCTCATTTTCAAAGAACCGGAAGTCTATGTTTTTCCCGGTTTCTACTTTTCTATCTGAAAGAGGGTTCTTACTGGGGCTTTGAGAGGAATGTGAAGGACCTTGAACTGAAGTTGGAGTGGGAGCAGTGGAGGACTGTGCCGCTTGCCTTTTCTTTCTGACATTTTCTTCAAGTTCTCGGACAGACTTTCTCCTTTGGGGAAGCTTCATCTTTGGAGCCATAATCTCTTCAATAGCAGGCGAGGAGACTTGAGGAGCAAGTGAAAGAGTGGAGGAAGGATCACAAGAGAGTGAAATGGAATTATGGTGGAGAAAATGGGTGGATTTGAGAGGGACGGTGGAGTGCTAGGGCACGCTCCAACCGTGATGAACAAGGGAAGAAGTCACAAAAAGACCTTTCCCCAAGAGGCGATTTGCAGTGGAGAGAAGGCGGGAGAAGTTCCACAAGCTTGAGTCTTGGAATGGGAGCTAATGGAAGTGGGGAGGATGGGTTTTGGAAGGAAGAAGACGACCGTGTGGGTCGGCTCACGAACAGCAATCCTTATATAAAAACCTTAAGCCCGTTTGGAAGTTGGTGGGATTTACAAGTTTGCCATTGAGTCGACTCATGGGGGTCGACTCATGAAGTTCAGAAAATCAGAAAAATATGGATAAATTCCAGAAAAATTTGAAATTTGGGGAGAAGGAGTTTAGCTCTAAGATAAGTTTTTAGAATGAAAAACTTAAGCTTTTGGGACCAAGAAAGGTGTTGGAAATTAAGCTCTAAGAAATTTTGACAATAAATCATTGGAAATTGAAAAATTAATTCAGGCAAATGGATCAAGAATTCCTAGATTTCTCCTAATTTCACAGAATCTATCCTCACTAAGGGCCTTTGTAAAGATATCAGCTAATTGATTTTCGGTGCAAACATATTCAAGAATTATATTTTTGTTTTGAACATGTTCTCTTATGAAGTGATGTCTTATTTCAATATGTTTGGATCTTGAGTGTTGAATAGGATTTTTAGATAGATTTATGGCACTTGTGTTGTCACATCTTATTGGTGTTTCATTAAGTTTAATTCCAAAGTCTTCGAGTTGTTGCTTAATCCACAAGATTTGAGCACAACAACTTCCGGCTGCAATG
Organism: Elaeis guineensis; assembly: GCF_000442705.2. Classification (NCBI taxonomy): domain Eukaryota; kingdom Viridiplantae; phylum Streptophyta; class Magnoliopsida; order Arecales; family Arecaceae; genus Elaeis; species Elaeis guineensis. The sequence goes on along the minus strand of NC_025995.2, from coordinate 104,838,763 downwards.
TATTCGGCCTCAGCCGTAGACAGTGCTACCGAATTTTGTTTCTTGCTAAACCATGAGATTAGGTTAACTCCAAGAAATTGACAAGTTCCACTTGTGCTTTTTCTATCTAATTTACATCCAGCAAAGTCAGCATCAGAATATCCTAATAGATCAATTTGTGAGTCCTTAGAGTACCATAACCCTAAAGTTTGAGTACCATTTAAGTATCTAAGGATTCTTTTAACAGCATTCAAATGAGATTCTTTAGGATTAGATTGATATCTAGCACATAAACAAACACTAAACATGATATCAGGCCTACTTGCAGTTAGATACAATAATGATCCAATCATGCCTCTATAGTATTTTAAGTCTACACATTTACCTTCATCATCCTTGTCAAGCTTACATGAGGGACTCATTGGTGTGCCAATGGGTTTGGAGTTCTCCATTCCAAATCTTTTGAGTAGTTCCTTGGTGTACTTGCTTTGGGCGATGGAGATTCCCTCTTTTGATTGTTTGATTTGGAGTCCGAGGAAGAAGGTGAGTTCTCCCATCATGCTCATCTCGAACTCCCCCTGCATAAGCTTAGCAAAGTCTTGACAAAGAGATTCATTAGTAGACCCAAAAATTATGTCATCAACATAAATTTGTATAACTAACATATCATTTTGATTTCTTTTGATAAAGAGGGTTGTATCTACATTACCTCTTGAAAAACCATTATTTAGTAAAAATTTGCTTAGTCTATCATACCATGCTCTAGGTGCTTGTTTTAATCCATATAAAGCTTTATTTAATTTAAAAACATGATTAGGAAAAGCATGATTTTCAAATCCAGGGGGTTGTTCTACATAAACTTCTTCAGCAATAAATCCATTTAAAAATGCACTTTTAACATCCATTTGAAATAATTTGAATTTCATAAAGCAAGCATATGCAAGTAGAAGTCTAATAGCTTCTAATCTAGCAACAGGTGCAAAGGTTTCATCAAAATCAATTCCTTCTTCTTGATTATATCCTTTAGCAACCAATCTTGCTTTATTTCTAATTACATTACCATGCTCATCTAATTTGTTTCTAAAGACCCATTTTGTGCCAATTATTGAACAGTTTTTAGGTCTTGAAACCAAAGTCCAAACATTATTTCTTTCAAATTGATTAAGTTCCTCTTGCATTGCATTAATCCAATTATGATCTTTTTCAGCTTCTTCAATGGTTTTTGGTTCAAGATGAGATACAAAAGCACAATGATTAAACACTTCTCTTAGTGAAGAGCGAGTTTTTACCCCATGCATAGGATCACCAATAATTAACTCCTTAGGGTGGTTGTGAACATACCTCCATTCCTTGGGTAGGTCATCTGTACCTTGAGGTTGTTCTTGAATTTCTTCACCTCTCTCATCTTGTTTGTCTTCTTGTCCCTTGTCCTCTGGAGTAGCTGAATCTTTCAGAGTGATCTCCTTCATACCTTCTATTAATGGATCTGCATCATCAACACCCTCATTCTTCCTTGAAGGAAGATCGTTAGATTCATCAAAGACAACATGAATGGACTCCTCAACTATTAGGGTTCTTTTATTAAAAACTCTAAAAGCTTTACTAGTGGAGGAGTAACCCAGAAAGATTGCTTCATCTGATTTTGCATCAAATTTACCAAGTCTTTCCTTACCATTATTTAATACAAAACATCGGCAACCAAAAATATGAAAATATGCAATATTTGGTTTTCTTCCTTTCCAAAGTTCATAGGGGGTTTTCTTAAAAAATTGTCTAATCAAAGCACGATTTAGAATGTAACATGCTGTGTTAATAGCTTCCGCCCAAAAATATCTTGGAAGGTTGCTTTCACAAAGCATGGTACGGGCCATTTCTTCTAAGGTTCTGTTTTTCCTTTCAACTACCCCATTTTGTTGGGGTGTTCTAGGAGCAGAGAAGTTATGGCCAATTCCATTTTCATCACAAAATTTTTCAAAGTCTTGATTTTCAAATTCAGTTCCATGATCACTTCTAATATTTTGAATTGAAAATCCTTTTTCATTAGTGACTTTTCGATGAAATTTAGTGAAAATATGAAAAGTTTCATCTTTGTGTGCCAAAAAGAAAACCCAAGTAAAACGAGAGTAATCATCTATAATTACAAAACCATATCGTTTTCCTCCTAGACTAGTGGTTCTAGTTGGTCCAAATAAGTCCATATGCAAAAGCTCTAAAGGTCTAGAAGTTGAAACAATATTTTTGGATTTAAATGAAACTCTAGTTTGCTTACCTAGTTGACATGCATCACAAATTCTATCTTTTTCAAAATTCAGTTTAGGCAAGCCATGAACTAATTCTTTCTTAATTAATTTTGAAAGAGAATGCATGCTAATGTGAGCAAGTCTACGATGCCAAAGCCAACTAGTCTCATTAATTTTAGCATTTAAGGATACTAGGCATTGCATGTCTAATTTGGCTAAATCATTTAGATCTACCATATAAACATTGCCATGTCTATGACCTATAAATTTGATGCCATCATTAATAGGACTAGTCACAATACAAACAGATGATTCAAAAACAACTTTATACCCTTTATCACAAAATTGACTAATGCTAAGTAAGTTATGCTTTAAACCTTTAACTAACAAAACATTTTCAATATATTTGGAGGGAGTGATACCAATGTTACCTATCCCGATGATCTTTCCTTTGCCATTATCTCCAAAGGTGACCATCCCTCCATCCTTAGCATCAAGCGTGATGAATTGTGATTCATCACCAGTCATGTGTCTCGAGCATCCACTGTCCAGATACCATTTCCTGTTTTCTCCATGGGATGCTAGACACACCTGCAAACAAATGTCAAGTTTTTGTTTTAGGTACCCAAGCTTTCTTGGGTCCTTTTTGGTTAGTCAAAATGGTTCCTTTTGGAACCCATATTTTCTTTATAGTTGTGTTTGCACAAGTGTAAGATTTATGTCCTATTCTACCACATTTAAAACAAGTAATATTGGTAGACTTGTTACTTGAATAGTTTACATAAATATTTTTCAGAAATTTTTGTTTCTTTAAGGGGTTATAACCAAGTCCAGCCTTATCATATACGGCCTTTTGATTTTCAAGAATCATATTTAGTTTGTTTGAACTTAAGGTGAACTTATCTACTATAGGTTTCAGCTTGTTAATATCATTCTTTAGGCTTTGGTTCTCTTGAAGCAAAGTGGATTTTTCAATTGAAAGGTTTTCAGCTTGTTTTACTAAGGATTGATTTTTCAATTTCAGTTCTTTGTTTTTCATTCCTAGTTTCTTCAATTCATCAATTAAATCATTGAAGGCTTCATGCAATTCTTCAAAAGTGAATTCACTAGGGATTTCAGAAATTACCTCATTTTCATGTGCCATAAGGCACAGGTTGGCTTGTTCTGTTGAAGTCTCCTCATCGGAGCTTGAGTCATCGCTCGCACTCCATGTGGCCATCATTGCCTTCTTCTTAAACTTTTTGGGACCTTTCTTCAGTTGTGGACATTCGGATTTGAAATGCCCCGGCTTTTTGCACTCATAGCATATAAGGGGTTGATCTTTCTCTTTCTCTTTGCTTTGTTCCCCTTTTGTGAAAGGTCTCTTTCTCATCCCCTGTTTCCTTTTTCTTAGGAACTTCTTGAATCTCCGGGTGATGAGTGCCATCTCTTCATCCTGTTCTTCATCTTCTGTGTCGTCAGTTTCTTCATCAGGAGAAGCTGTGGATTTGAGGGCAATGGTTCTTTTCTTTTTGACTTCATCCTCTTGATGTTGCTTCATGCTAAGCTCATGAGTCATCAAGGATCCAAGAAGCTCTTCTAGAGGTAGAGTGTTCAAGTCCTTTGCTTCTTGGATGGCAGTCACCTTGGCTTCCCAAGTTCTTGGCAATGACCTGAGAATCTTTCTTACAAGCTCACTGTTAGTATAAGATTTGCCAAGACTCTTCAAACCATTAATTATATCAGTAAAACGAGTAAACATAGCAGTTATGGACTCATCATGCTCCATTTTAAATAACTCATATTTATGTACAAGCATGTTTATTTTAGACTCTTTTACTTGATTTGTTCCCTCATGGGTTACTTCTAACCTATCCCATATTTCTTTAGCAGATGCACAGGTAGAAATGCGATTAAATTCATTTGCATCAAGTGCACAATAGAGAACATTCATAGCTTTAGCATTTAATTGTGCCAATTTCTTATCAACCTCATCCCATTCTCTTTCGGGTTTGGTTGACTCCTCACCATCTATAATCTTGGTGGGTGTGTGAGGACCGTTCACTATGATACTCCACATATCATAGTCTAGTGCTTGTATGAATATCTTCATCCGAGCTTTCCAATAGGTGTAATTAGACCCATTGAAAAGTGGAGGTCGGTTGGTGGATTGCCCCTCGGCTAGAGAAGTGCCGACGTGGGTTGCCATAGATCTTTGGCTCTTTGATTGTTAGATCAAAGAAGGGCTAGAGCACCGGGCTCTGATACCACTTGTTGCCCAGCTATGCAACCCAAGAGGGGGGGTGAATTGGGTTTTAAAGAATTTAGGCTTAACTAATTACTTATAAAAAATATATATCAAAAGCTTGATGAATGAGGAGAGAGACTTTAGTTTGAGATTAATTGCTTAAAGCAAGAATGCAAGGATATAATGGAGAATTAAAGAGAAACAATAAAGCATGCCACAAACACAAGGATTTATAGTGGTTCGGTGCCAACCTTGCACCTACATCCACTCCCAAGCTCCTACTTGGGAATTCCAATCCACTATACTTTGTATTCAACCCGAATACAAACGTCGGAACCTCCGACACTAGCTATCCCAAGCTAGTCCACTTGTTTCCGGGTACAAGCCGACCCAATACACTCCGATTTCAGGTTCGGATCAACCTTCCCTTGTTTTGGAAACCCTCCAAAAAAAATAATTACTCACAAGATAAAATCAGTTTAGAGCACAAATAAGTACAAGAATAGCTCCTTAAATGAGCGAGTATAACAATAAATACGCTTTACTCAAAAGAAGAAGCCCTTCTTTGATTTCCTCAAAATGGATGAGAAAAGGAATAAATGCTTGAGGAGTTGGTGAGCTTTGATTGAAGGCTTCTTGAAGGCTTTAAATGAGCTCTTGAATGAGGTTGAGAAGTTGGCTTGAGAAATCCTCTCTTGAATGCACTTGAATGCCCTCTTGAATGCTCTTTCTTTTCTCTTTTCAAATCTCTTGAATGCCTCTTGAATATTTGGATGTCTCTTCTTGTTGTTTTCCACCTTTTGAAACCTTTTATAGCCTTAAGAAACAAAGGAAAACAAACTAGGCAGAAAAAGAGCCGTTAGAGCACAAAAGGTGAGCATTAAAAGCAACTAAATCTGGCCAAAAACTAGCCGTTACAGGCAAATCCTGTCGCAGGGGTCGACTCATGAGTCGACTCATGCTTCAGGGGTCGACTCATGAGTCGACCTCTGATGCAACATCCAGAAAATCAAGTTTCTGGAAATTTTGGCCCACACTAACAGAGGTCGACTCATGAGTCGACTCATGCCTTGTGGGTCGACTCATGAGTCGACTCACAAGTCGTGCCAAGCCAAAAAAGGTCGCGTGCCAACAGGATTTTAGCATGCCAATCAGCTCATTGTGCCATGAGTTGACTCATGAGTCGACTCATGCACTTCAAACCTTCATAACTTCAAAAATATAAGTCCAAAAATAATGAAATCTTCACCAATAGATTACAAATCATTTGTTCTACAAGATGATACTATCAAATCAGAGTTTTGATGAAATTATGATTTTGCCCCTGTAGAGCATAAGGACTTTTTCAAAATAAAAAATATTTGTATCCCTTCAAACTGTTTTGTAATCATCAAAATCAATCTAGGAGCAACACCAACTCTTTATGGGCCAGGTCTGGGCCTAGGATAGGTGAGATTAGGTTGAGTCATGGGTGTACATGGGCTTGGATTAACCTAATCTTCCATAGAGTTGGTCAAGGGAGTTTTGGGTTTGGGTCACTTGACCCTGTGTTTATATATACATGTACTGTATAGGTTTGATTAAGCCAAGGAATACAAAAACTCTTTCTCCCAAGTCTCTCTCTCTTCTCTCTCTCTCTTCAGCTATTCTCCATACCCCAGGAGCAAGAAACCCTAGGGTTTCTTGCCGCTAGGTCCATAGAAGGCAGGAAAGCAAGGGAGGCGCTAGCCCCTCCCCCTTTGTGCCGCCAACCCTTTTTGTCTCTCTCTCTCTTGTAGCCACCCAAACATCAGGTCCAGGATCTGAAATCTCTTGCAAAGAGGTTGGTACAAGTTTCTCTCAGATCTGGAGTTGATCTGAGGTTGTTTGAGATGCGGGTGAGATCTCCATCAACAGAACTACAGGAAAGGCTGCAGCAGGATAGATCTGCAAGGTCGGTTCTATCTACCTTCTTCTCTATCTAGAATATCTCAATTTGAGATCTATGAATTAAAAGACCTCGGTCCAGGCCTGATCTAGTTGGGTACCAGATCTTGGATTTTTTAGAGGTGATCTTAGAGGCGTTCTTCATCTGGAACGAAAGGCTGATGAAGAAGACAACAACCAGGCTGATTTCGTCAAGGCCTTCGATCGAGTTCAGAAGTCTCCAGATTTGTTTGTTGCTGGTTCCACTACACCCAAGGTCCATGGGAGGAGCCGGGATCATTCTTCAATAGTTGATATCAGAGCCACGTTGGTGAGGAAGCGGTTCCCAAGCGCGAGAAGTTGAAGATCCCAAGTGCTGAAAATTTTCAGCAAGGTACCATCAAGGTATATTCTACACTTCTTGATTTTATATTGCTTGTTTGGCTTGAATCCAGTCATGGGTAGCAATATGAAGGTCGATTTTGAGAAGTTTGATGGCAAAAAAAATTTTTTCATGTGGAAAATTTGGGTGGAGGATCTTCTGGTGCAAGCAGATCTGGATCAGGCTTTGGATGAGAAGCCTGAGGGAATGACAGATAGACAGTGGGTATCGTTGGAGAAGAAAGCATGCTCGATGATCAAAAGATGTTTGGTGGATGCGGAGTTGTATTCGGTGCTGGAAGAAAAGACCCCGAAGGGCCTTTGGTCGAAGTTGCACACCATGTATATGGGGAAGAATATGTGCAACAAGCTAATGCTGAAAAAGAGGTTGTACAGTCTTCAGATGCAGGAGGGATCTGATGTGATTGGCCACATTCAGAGGTTCGACCAGTTATGCACGGAGTTGATGAATATCGGGGTGAAGCTGGATGAGGAGGACAAGTCCCTGTTGCTTTTGTGTTTGCTGCCAGAATCATATGACTCTTTGGTGACTACACTGCTCTACGGCAAGGAGACTCTGGAATATGAGGACATGGTCTCGGTGCTGAGTCTAATGAGCAAAGGAAAAAGACCAGAGATCGGGGCTCCCCAAGAGGATTTTGGCAATAGGAGAGAGGACACGTAGAGCAGAGGCAGAAGCAAGTCCAGGGGCGGTCCAAGTCCAGAAAGGAAAAGAAAGAGATGAAATGCTTCAAGTGCAACGAGTTCGGGCACTTCAAGCGAGAAATGTCCACTATGGAGAGCAAAAAGGAGAAAGAAGTGGCTCAGAATCAGTGAGTGCAGTTGTTGGGCAGCAGGTGGAGGATGATCTACTTGTGTATCAGATGGTCACAGGATTACACAGAGGAGTGGACACTAGACTCTGCGTGCTCACATCTACACACCACCACAGGTCTTGGTTTGCGACATACACCAAGACAGATGAGGATCAGTGACTCTAGGCGACAATCATCTTTGCAAGGTGCTGGGATAGGGACAGTCAGGGTGAGATGTTTGATGGATTGTGAGGATATTGACAAATGTAAAGCACGTCCCAAAGCTGGAAAAGAATCTGGTCACTAGGCTACTTGGAGCGCAGTGGATACAGCTTCAGCAGTAGGGCTAGAACGGAGTATTAAACATCTCCAATGGAGCTATGGTGTGATGAAGAGGCAGAGGTTGGACAATAATCTCTATTGCATGGAGAGATCTGTGGTGACTGGAGAGTCTGATGTAGCAGTTACAGCACAGACCAGCAGGGGCTTACAGATGTGGCACTACCGCCTAGGCCACATGGGTGACAAGGGCTGAGGGATTGAGCAGAGAGGACTCATCTCTGATTTGAGGATGGTGCTATAGGAGAGATCTGTAAGCCTTGCTAGATGAAAAAGTAGAGGAGATTTAGTTCAACATCAGTACAACCCGCAGTGTAGTCCCTCTGGAGTTAGTACACACGGATGTGTGGGACCAGCCCCAGTTTCAGCTAGGAATGGGCCAGATACTTCATGACCCTGATTGATGATTTCTCAAGAAACTCTGATTTACTTCATGAGAGAGAAGTCTGAGGTCTTCACCAAGTTCAAGATTTGGAGAGCTGAGGTGGAGAAGAGCAGGGAGGAGCGTGAGAATGTCTGAGGTCAGACAATGGCGGGGAGTCACTAGCAGAGAGTTTCAGGACTACTGTGAGGAGTGTGGATCAGGAGACACTCTCAGTTAAGAAACTCCACAGCAGAATGGGGTGGCTGAGAGGATGAACAGAACACTTCTAGAAAAGGCACGATGCATGAGGCTGCAGGCAGGGCTTCCAAAGGC